>NW_005434618.1:284614-327553 GCF_000315625.1 Guillardia theta CCMP2712
GGAGGAGGAGGAGGATGAGGAGAAGGATGAGAATGAGGGGACAACGACAGGAGACAATCAAATGGACGGCAAGCAGCGGCAACACAAATATGGGACTTACAGTTGCCAAGGCGTCGTCCGAGACATCAGCGACTGGCGGCGCCTGTTCCGCACTAGCAAAGGAATGAAGTTTGGAGTCCCTGTGTACGCAACAGGATGGTGAGCAGGAGGAGAGGAAGAGGGAGGTGACAACTTGTTGATGAGCTCTTCTGGCAAGCTCTCGTGAGAGTTTCGGACTGAGCTTGAACCGCTGGCTGCTCTTCCGATCTGAAAGAAAGAGTGAGTACCATCGCCTTCTGATGACCCTGCTCCTATGTCCACCATGTTGGCTTCTCTCGGCGGGTTTGCGGACGCCATTCGTTCGCGATCCATCTCGAGCTTCTGCTTGATCCTGAAGGCTCGCAGCTCCTCCAGCTCCTTCATTTCTTGCCTGCGGGGGTCTCGTCACGCAGAGCAGCAGGGACAAAGCAGCGCCCACAGCTCAAGTGCCCTCTTTTCCTCCTCCTTCCTCCTCCTCTTCTCCTCGATCTGCTCACTCCAGGCTCTCTTTAGCTCCTGTTCAGCAAGGAGACGGTCGTCAAGAGTACGCGCCGCCCTTCCGTCTCTTCACCTCTTGCCGCCGCTGAGCCCTCTCCTTCTCCTCGTCTGCTTCACCCCCTGAGGCAACGAAGCCACTCTGCTCACTCCTCCCGTTGGTCTCTTGCCGCACATGCTCGGCATGTCGCATCGATTTCTCGTGCTCGTTCGGCTCAGAGGATCGAACACCGTACATGTTTCCTCCTCGCAGCGGCGCCCCTCCCCCCGGACGCCCGAACCCTGCGTTGATGAAGTCCGTTGAGCTGCGCTTCCGTCAGAATCGAGGAGGAGGCGAGGAGGCAACAGGATGGTCCAACCTCTCCATCATCTTCCTAGCAAGCAAATCTTTCATCTCCTCCCTGGTATTTACACTCCTTCTCACGCTCGATTCGAATCCCCTTCTCACTGGTTCTTCCTGCACTCTGTTGAGTGTATAACACAGGGGCTGAGCTCCCACTCTTCACCTGCAGCGGGAAACTCGTGCGAGCTTGATGGCGGCTGCGAGGAGCAGGATCATAGGGCATGTGATATTGACGCTCGTGCATCGGATTAGGAGGGATGGGCGGCAAGTAAGGACGCTGCTGCGGCTGTCCCTGAAGTGCGACGTAGGTCACGTACTGAGAAGACGGAGAGGCACGAATATCGGGGGAGATGTCGCTGAAAGGCTGAAGATGAGGAGGAGCTCTTCTGTACATCTGTTGCATGTTGTGAACCTTCACATGGTATGCAGGGAAAGGCTCATTATCCTCCTACATGGTAGTCAGCGATCATGCTAGTGCATGCACAGCTTACCGGCTGCCATTTCGCTGACATTCGTGACCTCTGGCGCTCATCGTGTCGCTCGATGGCTCTCTGAGGAGATAGGACATCTCTGACCAAGTTTCCTGGGATATTGTGAGTGATCAAAGCTGCGTAGCAGCGGCAAGCAATCGTTCACCCTGCTCTATCTGCAGCAGACTTTGCTTCGAGTACTTAAGCGGGTCGTAGTAGATCTGAGGGCTTTCACTCCCGTGGTTGGACATGCCCGAGACTTGTCGTGACATCTCAGTCTCATACATGTACGAGACATTCCTCTGCATCTCATTCTCTCCCTGCTCGCTCTCAGCCCTGAACGCGCTTGATTCATTCAATGAGCTCAGCCTATGGGGAACACCGAGGCGCCGTGTCAGCTTGTTGCCGTATCGATCCACTTGCAGCTGCTGCAGCACAACGTCGTCCACCTGCTCCGAGCGCACTCGCACCTGCACCTGCGGCTTCACCTCCTCCTCTCGCACATCAGCTAACACCCTGCGCGGCTGAGCAGAGGGAGGGACGCGCTTGCTTTTGCGGTAAACATGGATGGAACGAGGCTTCTTGTCCTCTCTCTTGAACACTATAGGAAACTTAGCTTGCTGGGCAGGCTTGCTGGCAAACAATTGCTCCTCGTAGTAAGATTTCGGGCTGAGTCTCACGTACTTGCCGGGGTTGTATATGTTTCTTCTCCTCCCGCTCTCTCTCACCCCATTCAGCTCGCCCTCCCTTACGTAATCTGTGACATCTCGATCTTCTCTCACATGCATCTCCTCTCTCCGCACGTCTACCCTTTCAGGATCCCGGGGGTGCATCCTCGCACCATGCTGCCTGCTCGCCTGCTCGCTAGCTCTCGACGGCTGCAACTTCTTACCCCGCATGTTGCGATCTGGGGCAGAGACCTGCGGGTCCCCATGCTCATGACCATACTTCCTCTGCCGTTGGTACAGGCTCCAGTCCTCATTCTCGTCCTGCCATCCCGACACCTCCATCACTGATTGTCGCTCGATCACACCGCCATGTCCTGGTTCTTGTAACTGCCAACAAAATCTGCAAACGGCTCTGTTTGTTGAGTAAACGTTTTGTTTGTTGTTCTCGCTCTTTACTCAAAGTTAAGTTAAAATCAAAGAACTTGTTGAAATGGGCACGGTGGCGCCCGCGGCGCCCCCCCGGCCGGGCCGCCCGTGAGTCGCCGGAGGCCCTCACAATCCGACCGCCACGGCGTGATGCGGCCGCCGAAGCCGCGCTGGCGGCGCGGCCCGGACCGTCGGCGTGCCACAGTTGCCGGAGTCACCGTCACAATGTCTCCAAGTTTACTCAACTTTAAGTTGAGTACTGAAAGAGACATTGTCACAATGACTTAGCCCGGCGCCGGTGATCCGAGTCGGACCGCCGTGACACTGGGCCGGCGGCGGACCGGCCCGGGCCGGGCGCTGAGACTCCGAGGCTCGGCGGCCGCCGGCCTGACGGCCCGCCAGTGGAACAGAGTCTCCGAGTCGCGGCCCGGCGCCGGTGGGCGGCGGCCGCCGGGTCACCATTCACGGTTCTGTAACGGTTCCGGCGGCCACGGTTCCGTGACGCCGGAGGCTTGTGTGGCGGCGGACGGACCGTTCGATGCTTCCCTTTACTCAAAGTTAAGTTAAAAATCAGTACTAGTCACGGTCCGACGGGGCCGGGGGCGCCCGTATGATGGGAGACCGGATGAAAGTGGGAGCGGCTGAGCAGGTTTTGAGAGGAGGATGCAACTTGTGGGCGGATCTCTTTTTTAAAACACTCCTTTGTTATTTAAATACATTTATTCACAAAACTTTGTATTCCAAATTTAAAAACCAGAACTTCAACAAAAAAACCACCGATACTCACCTGGAATTCCAATATAATTGAAAACTGTTTCGTTGAGTTTTGAATTTATAATATGGACTTTGAAAGTAGACGTAAAGTTTGAGTCCTCTAATAATGTTTTACAGCATTAAAAACTTTTTAAGTTTTTTCTCCCCCGCATCAGCCGGCCCCCAAATGTCTGCCAAAAGAGATCTTCTGGATATGATCCTTGTGGGGGTCGTAGAATCACCAGACCCCCCTTCTCCCTCACAACTCTCTGTGAGGAAAGGGTGGACTATGCATTTCGGGACCAGGGGTGGGTATTTCAGATTCAAAAATTGCACTTCCTTGTAGGTTATAGAAAAATCTGCACCCACCCCACCCTACTATTGACTTTCGATTTACTAGGTTGTGACCCCATCGTGCTTTATGTAATCAATAGGAGGAGAGGGGTCCGTCGGAAATATTTTGATCCCTTGATCAAAAAACGTTGTTTCGTTTTTACTCAAAGGTCCTCTTCAGTTTTTAGATTTTATTAGACCCCAAAAGATGTCTTTTAAAAATGTATATTTGTCCGCGTGCAGCCAAAAAAAAAGTACCCTTACCCTCAATCTAGCCCAATCTCACCCCTCGCTTGCTGGTTTTAAGACCCCACGGTCAACCCCTCACATGATCCTCGCAACCTAGTACACTCCACCCCTCCTTCAGTAACGACCCCTGACCCTCCACCCCACGTTCATCATGAAACTACCCCCTCTGTTGAAAACCCTGCAGATCTCTATGCACCCCCTTTCTGACTTGGGGTACCCCCACCACTTCATTCTAGTCTACACCCTACCCTGTCAGCTCCCGCAAGGTGCCCAACACGATCCTTTATATTAAAGAGGACCCCCCTGGTGAAATCCTTTCTGCATTCACTACCCCTTCATTTCAACTAAGACCCTACTGCAATATCACCCACCCCCCTTATTTCAACCGAGTACCTCACCTTTTGAATGAGACAGTCAACCCATGGCATTACCCTACCCCTACCGTCAATCACCCCACCCCAGTCCTATACCGACGTTTGACTACCCCAGGGCGTACTACCCCACCTTTGGACCCTCAAACTCCGACAGACTCATCCTTGGGCATGGCGCTGGACAAGGTTGAACAAGGAGAGTGAGGACGTACCAGAGGCGAGCGAAAGGCAATAAACAGGATGGCGAGTTGTGGTCGACAATGCAAGACTGCGAGAGAGAGAGGGAGAGATGCAGGAATATCAAAGGATAACCAAGACAAGAAGGGACAGAGAGGCATGTTGTTCGCGAACAATGGAAGGACTCGGAATTAGAGGTGTAAAGACCATGATAATGCAGAAGTACGCAGGTGGATATGTGTCTAAGACACAGATAACGGCAAATACTTGATAGATGAAAGGAAGACCAGAAAGAATTCAGGAAGAAATCAAGGGTAGCGATTCAACTGTTCAAAGGACAAAAGATGTATCTCGGTTGCTGGCAGGAAAGTTAATCAAACGAAGGTAGTATAGTGTACTCCGATGGCTACCAGACAGAAAACGTTAAATTTACGATATTGTGAGAAGGTGACTATGATACGTCGAGATTGAAACGACGATGTAGTTGTCAGACATCGCAAGATTATATGGCATTGGAGAAGTGATAGATAGGTCACATTGCGCAGGTCTCTTTTAGAACACTGCATGGATCTGCGGAATGCTCTAGACTTTTTGTTTTCTCAACCAAATAATTCAGCAGCTCCTCACTCGATTCTTGTTCCCAAACCAGCAACAGCTTTAGATAACGTACCTCCCTCACCTTCGTAGAAAATCTTTTGGCTCGACTGTCGTTACTTTGACCTGGCGACAATGAGAACTGAGACGTATGGCAGGAGCAAAGACTCGATGATAAGTTGATCAGTCTGTCTAGTTTCATGAAGTCGGTCAGCATGCGCTCGCAGAGAAAAGCTCCCAGGATGTACGGGCGTGAGGAAGAGGACGATTACTATTACAAAGCAACCAAGACAGAGAGGAAGCAGGCAGCGAGTCAGCGCAACCGATCCAATGGTAAGTTGGGCAGGGAGGCTCAAGCAGGAAGTGATGTTGTACCCAGACACCCTGGCGCCAGCGCGTGGCAGAGCAGGAAATGCCGTTCCTGCAAAGCGAAAGCATGCTGTACAGCAGGAAGATTCTGAGGAGGAGCCTCTGGCTGCAAACAACCACCCAACTGCTGCCACAGGGAATCACAACAAGTGAGTTAGTCCTGTGTTCGCGCAGTCAAAGCATGTGGTGACGTGTATATCTCAGGTACTGCCACTTCTGCCAACACGTAAAGGTTACAAACCGAGAGTGAAGGAGTCTGGTCTTTGCTGACGCTGGGAGCAGGTCCGTGCGAGCAGCATGTTGGCTTGTGGCAACCAAGAGTGCTGTCGAAGATTCTGCGAACACTGTCTTCTCACCCACCTCAACGACGACGTCGACCCGATGTCGAGTGAAGCTTGGACCATGATCGATGGCAAGGTTGATCCCTAGGATTTCCTTCTCTTGCCATCTGGTGATTTTGGTCGATCGCAGCCGATTTGGAATTGCCCAATCTGCAGGAAGAAGTGCTGTTGCTCAGTGAACAGCTGCGACTTGAGTCATCGGCATTGCAAGGCGTACCGTTACAGGAGACGAAGAGCCGAGCTGGCGTCGAAGCGGCTGAATGTATCAGGTAGTGACTTGCAGCGACAAGCTCGTAGCCCCATCGCTGAGTTCAACATCAGCTAATTCGTCTCCAGCCTCTGACAAGCGAAGTCGGAAAGTGTCAGGATCGTCGAGGGTTCCAGTGAAGCCTGGAAACACTTCAGGTCAGATTCGACGTCCTGCCTTCCCCTTCCATGTAGTGAACCCTCGGTGAATAGAGGGCTGGAACAAGCCGAGCCTTGTACCTGGTGTCAACTTTGGTTACGTCAAATACAGCAAGGTGAGTTCTTTTTGTACATCTACCCGATTCTTTCCATTTCCCTTCTCATGCTCTCAACGTGTGTCCTCTCGTCATGAGGGTAGAGATCTGGCAGCGCTTGCTCTTGACTGGGTTGTAGGATGCGAACAAACAAGTTATGCCGGACTCGGCGATGTTGAAGGCTGGCCATCCATCGGCTCGTGGAGCCCCGGTGGTCAGACGAGGCAGGGTCGACATGGGCGCCTCGTTGCATGACACCCTAGAACACGCGTCGGACTCTGACATGGACGATGTACAAGAAACGATGCTCCTCCCTGGCCTACCTCTCACTTCCAATGCTCAGTCTGTCGAGAACCGGACATTACTCCCTGAGGACAACCCTGCCGAAGAATCCTTCATGTCCCGGACGGACCCTCTGACGAAGCTCATCGCCAGCTCCACGCACAAGAGTAAGCTGCGCAGGTTCGGTTTGCCCTACTCACCGTCTGTGACAGTGATGAAGCCCGACATGGCGCATGAGTCCATCCCTCACCCTTACGACGAAGCTGCCATGGCGGGTGAGTGCGAGAGCTTCGCCACCCGGCAGCCTTGACACTTTGTGAAGACGACCTGCTGGGCGGCATGTACGGCCACATGACTCGCTTCGGAGACTCCACGGACCTGGATCACTGCGAGATGCTCCTTGGTCGTTGAGGAAAACTCTTGCTGCTTATGACTGACGCTGTGGGGCAGTGGAGGAGAATCTAAACGCGTCCTCTGACCTCGACGAGGCCATCTGGCTGCGCAAGACCTACGAGACCGTCTACAACCCTCCTCAAGCAAAGTCGAAGCTGATGGCTAAGACGCTGGTGGGGATGCCTCTGGGCTCACTTGCAAGTCACCACGAGGCGGAGGATGATAGGTGAGAGGAAGGAGAAGGCACAGGAGGATGAAGTACCTGACTCTCTACACGCAGTCTGAACGTGATGAACTTGAACTCTGCGGAAGGATCCAAGGTCGGTCTGATCTTCCGCTCCTGCTCCTTCTTGACGCTGCCTCAGGCTTATCGCTCCCACAACAAATCTCCTCTCAACATGTCTGATCCCGGTGGCGATATGAGCGAACTTTCTTTCTTCCTCTCTCCGCCTACTAAGCACCCGCGGGCAGATGGAAATGTTAAGGTAAGCGTCTTATCTTCGTCTTATCTTATCTTTTCTCTCCCTCTCTCTCCTGCTCCCTTCTCTTCGCCAAGTGCCTCGTCTTCTGTTTCAGCTACCAGCTCATGTTTTGTTCAGGAGGGATCGCACCAGAGTGCTCTCAAGGCGACCGTGATGTACGAGATGGTGTAAAGGAGGAGGAGGAGTTGTTGTTGTCAGAAAAGCATGTACACTATGAAGGCTTCGTCGCTGTTGGCGACGAGGTTCTTGATGCAAACACCAAGATGCTCTGACGGGTAAATAAAATCTCTTTCGATACTCTCATATGTTCCCCTAACTCTCCTATTCTTCCCCCTCTCTACTCTACTCGTTCGCCCTTGACAAGTACTTCTTGCTGGTCGTGTCCACCTTCACCTTCTCCCCGGTCTGCACGCACAACATCATGTACAATCCCTCCTTCTCCTCCTCCTCCTCCTCTCCTTTCCCTCCTCTTCTCCATTCAATCTCTTCTCTCCATCTCGATCTCTCCTCGACATCCCCCCTCCGCTCACCTTGATGAAGAGTGGTACCCTAACAACGGCTCCAGTCTCCAATGTCGCTGGCTTGTCCCCCCCCTGCGCGGTGTTTCCCTTGACTCCGGGCTCCTGAGCACGCGGTCAGTCGCCATGACCGTCGGGGATGCAGTGGAGGCACAACCGTCTCAGTGACTTCAAGGACCATAGTCTGAGGGATCTCAATGTCGAGGATCTTGTCGCCGAACTTGACGATCTTGACGTCAACACCCTGCGAGGGATGAAAAGTGAACCAAGGGATAGGAGGCTCTAGCAGAGGTGGCGGAAGAGGGGAGGTGGACGGAGGTAAGGTTGGAGGGTGGGACATGTAGGATTGAGGGTAGGGGAGGAGTGTGGGGGGGTTGAAGGAGCACATTCGGAGGAGACGAGACCAAGAGGAGGAGAGGAGGAGAGGAGGAGAGGAGGAGAGGAGGAGATGAGGAGAGGATGGACTTGCCTCCTTCATCCAAATGGTGCTGTCACCCAACACCTCAGCTGACACCTGAGGAGGAAAAACATGAGCAGGAGAGTGCAGAGGACAAGAAAAGGCAGAGGCAAGGGTGCAAGAGAAGCTCTTACAGATTGAGTCTCGAAGGACTCCATGTCCATGAAGACATAGTCGGTTCCATCCAGGTAGTTGAACTGATCGCCAAGTCAACCTTTCCCTGCTTTCTAGCCTCACGCGTAGCCGCCGCTTCACCTGCACGTCGCTCTTGATGACCTCGGCGCCGTCCACCATCTCTCCGGCACGGAAGGTTTTCTCAAGGTTGCCTCCCCTGCACCACTTTCAGCATCGCCCGACGGAGTCTCGAGCACGGCTGACGTCGTCAAGTTCTTGAGCTTCGTGCGCACAAAGGCAGCTCCCTTGCCTGCTCAGACGTGAGCACAGGCCATCGCCCCTCACGCTCGTTGCCTGGCTTCACGTGGAGGAACTCCAGCACCTTGTATACATTCCCTGCGATCGTTCAATGAGCTTCAACTCCTCGACCCCGGCATCAACAACAGCCATGGCAAGATCAACTAACGACATGTCCTCTCCCCATCCACCCCCTCCTCCTTCCCCGAGGTGTTCTCCTGTGCCCGTTTTCCTCCACCCTCCTTCCAACTAACCATCAAACTGGATAGTGGTGCCAGGACGGAAGTCATTGCTGGAGATCGGGCCCATGCGGAGGGAGCTCAGAGCCACAGGCCTGCCTTGACATCAGCCCTTCCCACTGGCAGAGACGGGCAAGGGAAGGACCTGGGTCTCATGCTCATAGGAGCGCAAGTTGGTCCTCGCAAGGTAAGAGGGGAGAGAACATATGCGAACGAAGAGCCCACCAGGGCGGCAAGGAACACAGGTCTCAACATCCTTTCTGTAATGCAATGGTCAGAGAACAAGCTACAATCCCAGGAAAACGGAAATCGTTCGTGAAGCTTTGAGGTTTTGCAGATTGCACGCTTTCTGCTCGTAGAGAGCATTAAACTAACCTCAAAACTGTTGCGGGATTCGAATGGTGGTGCAGACAAGATCCCAAACATCTCACAAGAACAACTGTTCATTCGATCTAAACGTCGTAAACCATCCTCAACGTGGCAGCCACCATATTTTTAGAATCATCTGACTATCATACTTCCTGTCTTCTATCTTCCTCTGTTGAAATCCCTTCTCTTCGCTTCTCTTCTCTTGTTCTTTCTGTCTTATCACTCCCTCCCCCCCCTCCCATCCCCCATCCAGTGGCCTCCATCTTCGGCCTCCACCCTACCCCTACCCCCAGTCCAACCCTTGTTCAGCTCCAATAACCCCTACACTCATCATACTACCTGTGTTCTCTAGTCCCTACCCCTCCAAGTACCGGTCATCACCTTTACATTCACACCCTGCTTTCGACATACAAAGACCTTACTACCCCTACCTTCTCCCATCATTTGACTTACCCACCCACCCTTTGCAAGTCCTACCCTAACCCCTACTTCGGCAAGCCTGACGGGTCCTCCGACCCCCTCCTCAGTCAATAATTGCAGGCTCGGCGATCTGGCGGCCGGGGCCGGGCGGCCCGGTTCACCCGGTAAACGCCGGGCCCGGGGAGGCGGGGACCATTCCAAGTGGCGGCACGGTCGAGGCCAGGGTAGGGGTGAAATTCACATGGGAGAAGGGGGTAGGGTGGAAATCGGGCGGTATGAGCTTCCGTTTCTGAAAAAGGGACAGTGCTTTAACAAGTTTTTAAGTTTAAATTTGCATTGTAGAGCGTCATCCGTTTTACTCGAAGAGTATTTGTGCTGCTGTCCTGCTGATGAACAGCAATGATCCTGATTTTCTATATTCTTTGAATATATACATTTAATCAATAGTGTTAAGTAGGAGAACGTTCTTCGTCATTCGGGAGGTTTTAACCTGTGTTTCATAAAAATAGTTTTATGACGGGGAGACCCCGAGTACCCCGTAGTTTGTCGGTCGAATATTGGGGTATTCCCTGGGTGGGATCAGGGATGACGAAAAAGGGGGGGCTGGATTGTAGATTTTAATATAAATTATACTTATAATTTCATCTAGATCTCGTTGGGATCTGGAATATATATGTTATTTTAAAGACCTGATGCGACCTTGTGTCATGCAGAAGGATGCATGTTGGTAATGTTTAAAACCCACCCTTTTAAATCATTAAACGCTATCAGACCGCTGGGAGGTGGCCGAACAGCCTCCTGACATATTTTCGGCAGAGTCAAACTGTAGTCTCTCAGTTCTCCAAATTGAATATATTTAATAAATATTTACATGTAAATTTCAAAACTACAGAAGTACAAACAAATTTATCATATTTGGAGACCATCTATGAAAAAGGGAATGGTGATCTTGAATTGAGTAAACGATTGTAGGAGATAGTCAAGTATTCTTTTGAAAACAGGCTAGTACACACCACTATTGGGGCAAAGGATTCAAACCTTTGAGGATATATGTGAAATGTTGTACCACGGAAAGGGACATTCTCTGAAATATGAAGACCATGGCTGGAAAATTCCAACTCAAAAATAGGGGTGGGGTGGGCTACAGTACCCCGGGCGGTATGGTCGCTGTGGTTCATGCAGGACTGTAGAAAGTGCGCTGGGCGCGACGGTGATGGGCAGAGCGAGTAGGAGGACACTACAAGTGTCTAAAGTAGAAGGATATCGAAGCTGTATGCCTCAGCCGATGAGGGTGAGTGCGTGAGTGAGAGAGGTCAGGTGCGATCTAACCTTGAAGGTGGGAATGCTTGGAGGAGAAGTTGTGGGATTGTGCAGGGGATGGTAGAACTGTGGGATAGGAGGATCGAGGAGAAATAGATTTTTATTCAGCTTTCGAATGCTTCTTGATAAAGTGGCGACTTAACAGTCAGAATGCAGTTTGATGTTTTGCTAGATATTCAGGAGTGTACTATTTTTTTTCTGTATGTTTGAAAGTCCAGACAGCCACGAAGAAAGTTTGAGAAACATATTCTTAATCGTAGCTTTTCTTCTCTGGGAAGATTATCTGTAGAGTTTTCGGATACTTGATGACTTTTGGACGTACGAATAAGTTGTTTCAGATGGTCAAAAAGAGTCGTAAAGCATTACGATATGATTTGTGGATGAACTTCTAGGAAATGCAGTTCATCTGTTGACGTATAGAAATATTATTTTTGGTTTGTTGTGGTCTGCGATTGTATTACAGCTCGGGTTTTAAAAGCTTGTCATTATAATCCACAGCTACTGCACAGTTTGCTCTCATTGAAATGCTTTTGTCTAATCAGCAATTGAGAGGGTGTGCGCGTTTTCCAACACTAACTGTTCGGGATCTTGTCAGGATTGGATGAACTATGGGCTAGTGGATGCGAAATTTTGGAGAGAAGTGAGCGATATTCTCTACTGATTGTCAAAAAGTATGTAATATCTGACCTGTAGGTATTCCTACACTGAATCATTTATTATCGCTTCAAACAAACAATAGTCTCTGAGAGAGAGCTGTAGGCCTTCACTGGGATGATGCGAATGGCAGCTGAGTGTACAGATATGGACATGATGATGGGATATGATGGGATGGATTCGTCGTTGGATATTCTGGGAGGGATGGAGTCTCTACAGGACACCCCACCCCCAGGTGGTATGGTGCAACCGAATTATCGTTCACATTCAGAAATTGCGACGGACGATGACCTGGGTTCTGTAAAGAGCGAATCGCAAGATGCGTCTGATGTGGTCACGGACTGGTACCTATCAGGAGGTATGCAGAGGAAAGGAGAGGACTCGGCCATGCAGATGCTGGACGACATGGAGCCGGCTGCAAAACGCTCGGCCTCCACTATGTCCTTGAATCCTTCATCGCCTCAAGTCACGGAAAGGGCTAACTCAAGGGGAGGAAATTCTTCGAAGCCACAGATGCCTGCGCACAATGGATTGTTGAACAAAGGCGAGCTGTCAGCTTCCACGCCTCCCTTGTCAGACGACGGCATGGATATCATGCACAAGGTGAGCTGTGCATGAAAGTTAGTGCATGAGATAGTCTGACGTAGAGCCCGTCCAGCGTAAGATATCTGATGTGGAGAATGGAACCATTCTGCCTCGTCAGGGAAGTGAATCAGACGCTTTCTACAACATGCCTGAGCCAGTAAGATCGTGATGAGGTTGCACCATCACAATTTGACTGAAATATTGACAGGCGCCTGATGATCCCATGAGAATGTACACCAAGACAATCATGGGCCTTGGTCGTGAGAACTTCTTCCTAAAGCAGCAGTTTGGAATAGCAAATAATCAGGTGGCCAATCTTGGATAACTTCTGTCGAATTTTCCTGCAGTTCCAGAATCTAACCTTATCTTTAGGTGATACAGCTAAGTAGAGAGCTCGCGACAGTCACTGAAGAGCTACATCGGCTCAGAGTGATCGTAGCCAAGTACGAAGGAAGGTCTCCTCCATCCACAAGCTTAGAACAAAACAAGTTGAGTGGAGGTCAAACAAGTGCTCCTGAGATGCAAAATCGTCCAAGTGTTCGAGATTCGCCTGGTGAATACTTAGATATTGTTTCTGTCGTGGCTGATTCGTAACACGCAGTGACTATGCCTGGGCTAAACCCTCCGACAAAGCCAAATATTCCCAACCACAAACTCTCCTCGGAAGCATTGTCAGTGCACGAAGCAGCAATGCGGAAAAGACTGCAAACTGCTGCTGAGAATCAAGACAGTGGCAATGAGATGGATGGTGGAAAAGCTATGGAAGAATCAGATCAAGGTATGAGATTATGCCAAGTGTGTGTCAAGCTGACAATTCTTGGTTTCCAGTGAGGAATAGCAAAAGTCAGAAGCCAAGTATTTCGGTTGAAGTTCTTGATAACCAAAATCCGCAGTCCAGAGCGTCTGGAGTTGAGCAGAATCGCAATAATGCTTCAGAGATGGCGAAAGCAGTTTCTATGGGGATGCTTAAGCAAGAGCCTTCGAATGGGGATAGTAGCCCAAGTTCAAAGGACTGCAAGGGTTCTGATTTGACAAAGTCGCTCGGCAAGGATAGCAAGAAAGATGGGCAACCAAGATTTTGGACTGCTGACGAGCACAGGCGATTTTTGGAAGCTGTGAGGATGTATGGTTATGGGAATGCGCGTCAGATCGCAGCCTATGTGCAGACAAGAAACATAACTCAAGTCCGAACCCATGCTCAAAAGTACATATTGAAGCTCTCGAGGATGGGAAGTTCGGCGCTCAAGCCTCAGAATGATTTGAAGCCAAGAAACATGGAAAGGAGGGGATATCAGACACCCACAAATCTGACACAAGAGGAAGAGGATCAATCTCTTGCTTTCCTCGGCGAGAAAGGTACAGGGAATTCAACATTTAGTTGTTTGCGTGACGATATTCTGTAGATGAAGACATGGGCTTTTCGTAAGTTCATTCGAATCAAGAGTCAAGTAATTTGAAACTGACTTTTGTACAAGCAGGAGCATGTATGGCGCCAGGTCCAACATGGATGAAAGGCAAGCTTACGGCATGGGCTTCATGGCATCGGAGAATCCTTACCAACCGGTACGGATGATGCCGAACAACATGGTGACTTCGCACAACGGGATGGGGATGATGGCCAATAACATGGGGGCCATGGAAGAGAATCTCGCAGTCTCATGGATGCAAAGCATGGAAATCAACAGCTTCGGCTTATAGCAGCTAGGCCCAAAATCAGGAGTGACTATCCCCTAGCTCGTTCCATTGTACATTTGTATTGTTTCCACTGTTTCGATAATAAAATTTCGATCTTTCAATAGTTGAACATGTTTGGGAGGGTGGAGGCGCAACTGAGCTCCTGCATGGAAGTACTTGTCATAGGAGAGAATTCCTTGCGCACTGGCTCAAGCCGAAGAGAAGATGCAGCTGCTCAAAGGATCGCCCGTTGGGTCCGAGGTCCTCGAGATCAATCTGACAATTCAGGTGTCACAAGTGAGGTCAGGGCTGGCCCTGCACTTACCGGCTTGCCCAGCACGCAAGCTCTTGCTACCATGGAGTCAATCGCAAGCTCTCTCCCTCCTTCCTCAGCCTCTTGCGCCTCCAGGTTCTATCATTTCCGTCAGATGGAGGAGCGAGAGGTGTTTGACTCACTCTGCTTGCAAGCTGGGCGGTTCCAACTCCGGGCTCGGAACGATCCCCCCCCCTGTTCCCGTCCAGCGACTTAGAGGAGGTGGACCTCAACAAGGCCAGTTTGGTGAGGTCAGGGCTGCTGTGCCAGTGAGAGCTTCGGCGGAGGGGACTCAAGCTCTCCATCGCCCCACGGTCATCTGAGTGCCGAGCAGATCGCTCCTGCTCTGCCTCTGCCTCTGCCGCTGCCGTCGAGCTTTTCCTGTGGTCGGAGGAGACGATCCACATGCCCCCGCCATCTTCCCCCGCAGCTTTCATGGACACCAGCAGCTTCGCAGCTTCCACGGTGACCCACTGTCGTCGGCTCTCAGCCTCATCCTCCACCTCTCCGACATGAGCACCTTCGGGCCCTGGGAGGACAGGGCCAAGATCTCCACCTGAACGACGCCGTCCTGACTGTGTGGAGGAGGCACCAAGTGGTCCAGCAACGCGTAGCTGGCAACAGACCCTGATCGACACAGTGAGCTTGCGATATCGCGTGAAGAGCAAGTGACCTGCGTCCCTGTCAAGGCTGTTGGAGTCGAGGCAGAAAAGGACGTCCATCTCCGAAAAGGTCTCCTCTGCTTCCAACTTGACATCCGCACTCAAGCCATGGCCTCATCTTTACACCTTTTTCAAAGTCTTCAAGAAACTCGATGAACTGATTTGCGTCTAGCTCTGAAATCTTATGAAAATTCGCGATAGTCAGTGTAAGGCAGCGAAAGCATCCGGGTTGACACCGGCATGTACTGAAACAGGAGAGGAATCCGCAATCTTGTCATGATTGAATTGGGAGATGATTCCGGCGCGTCTAGGCTGAATCGAAAGGTCTTGCTATTTCCTGCAAAGGGGGTTGGAGTAGTTCGAATGTGGAGTCGAATAAAGCAAAAAAACCTTGCGTGCCTCCAAACTCCTTTGCAAACTGTTCCTAGTCAATCATGAGCTTTATCCAGTCATGCTCAAGGGTCCTCTGACCTTCGAGACTGATGGCAAACCTCTCCGTTCCAATATGGTCGAAATACATGCTGAAATATTGTCTGAACTTCAAGCACATACTAAGGCTTGTTACCTGCCACACCGTCTCCGAACTTGAAAGAAAATTCAAGAGGCACGATGCAACCAGCAGCAATGCAAGTCAGTATCACCAGGATATCGCACCCTTTGTCTCTATGATCACCCTCTCCCTATACCCTTCTCCTCCCCTTCTCCTTCTCCCTCTCCCTCTCTCTCCCTCTCCCTCTCTCCCTCTTCCTTTCCCTCTTCCTTTCCCTCTTCCTCTTCCTCTTCCTCTTCCTCTTCCTCTTCCTCTTCCTCTTCCTCTCTCTCGCATTCGTCTTCCCCTCCCTCTCTCCTCCTCCTCACCGCCATGATTCGCTCGTATCTTCGATTACCCGTCACCATCATCATCGGCTCATCTTTGACCTTGAACACTACAACCAGGGCCTCTTCCCCACTCATGCCTATTACCCTCACTCCACCTCAGGCCCACTTCAGGCCCCATCACAACTGCCATCACAAAATCACAAATCAGACTCAACAGGGGCCCCGGGTGGTCTGGTTCGAATGGTCCGATTCCAGGGGTGGGGTCATTGGAATGTATCGAGGATGGGGTGAAGCGGGAGTATTTTTGAAGGTGGGGGTACCAAATACTGAAACCTCATGGGGGTGGGGCCCTGGGGGGTGGTCAGAGTCAACGGCAGGTTTCATGGTAGCCACTGGGGCTTCTCAGTCATGATAAATTTGAAATTATCGTTAACATTTTTCCAAAAAGTTATTAAATTTGAAAACTTAATGAATATCTTCGACTTATTTTTCCAAACTAGAGGAAGTATTGGCCCCCAGTCAGAATTCTTAAGCGATCTCAGGAAGCGTACCCTACCCAATAATTCACCTTTAGGGACCCATACCCCTGACATCATTGTAAATATCGACCCTACCTACCAAATTAATTTTTACCCTTATTTTGAGGTCAAAGTACCCCTGCATTTCACACAAATTTCCAACCTTACTTCCAAAGCACCCCCTCTTTTGTCTTCTCTGGTCGTCTGACCCTCCATTTGATGTACCCCACCCCCTTTTCTCCAGGCCTCTAAGCACTTGTTGATGCCTCCCCTCCCTCGCGCCCCTCTCCTCCTCGACCATCCTTGAAGCTCCTCCTACCCGCACTCGCTCTTTCGAGCGCCCCCCTCAAACTTATCAGTTCTCCTGTCTTTCCTCCTGACTGCCATCCTATTGGATGATTCATGATATCTCTCTGTCAACAAAAATCCTTCCCACAAATCCTCTCGTCTTTCCTCGTCCTTCTGGTTCCACCCACCTTTGATTAAATCAATGGTCTCCCTTTGCTTTTCGTGTACCTCTTATGTTTCTCGTGCTTTCCTTTTTGTATTTGTAGTTTGCATCACATTTTCAGTCTCCTGCGAGTCTTCAAGTGTTGACTTGTGCAGTTTTTGTACAGTGTCTGGCTTTATACTGTCACTTTGCTATTCCTACTATTACCTATTGAGTTGCTTCATGTGCAAGAATTGTCAAAATCAATCTCGTGGCCATTTTGACGTCCTGTACATGATTGTTTTGTTTACCTTGGCTGCTTGTTGGCTAGTTTTTGATCTAGTCACTCACACTTTAGAGGAGCATATTACTATCTCGCTGACCCTTTGCTTTCAGGTCAAGTGCCGCAAAGATTTCATGAGCAGCAGAGGTCAACATCCCTAGACAGATCTTAGTGAAGCTTCTGTTCCCGCGTGCTGGCAGCTGCAGTCAAGATGCAGGACGGACAGCCTCCCAGCAGCAAAGTCCAGATGTCCATTAAGGAATTTTATCCAACACGGTTCAAGAAGCAGCCGGCAGTCCAAACCCCGAAGCAGGGAAGATCTGACCAAGAGGAAGCTTCGGCTGTGGCAGAAAATGGCGAGCAAAAGTCTTTGCAGCTGCCTTCAAAGTTGTGTGGGCAGGGCATGATGGAGCGAATTAAGTTGGCTGCCATGATCAAGGAGCTACCGATCGAGGACACCTGCGCAGTAGTGAGACAATCGAAGATGAGCAGCAGCACCAACGTGCCATGTGGTGCCGGCGTCGCGTTTGAAGCTGAAAGACAAGCTGTTGACTGTCGAGGCATGGAAGAGCTCAGCACGTCCATGGCAGTAGCGGCGATTGCATCGGCATCAGCGGCATATTCAAGGCGCATCTACTTGGAACCACCTGCCTCAAGTGAAGGATCTAACGGTGTCTGCTCTGTGAGGTCCTCCCCGGTAAGAGCGAGGCTCGAGGACACGCAAGGGAAGGAGGAGAGTGGCAGGTCTCCTTCAGAGGAAGGGAGGGAGACGGGGGATGTGAACATGACTGACGTTGGAGGGAGCTTGCACTCCAACCATTTTCTGGCTCAGAGCCCTCCAAGGCTGCAGCACACCATACTGGCGCATCCTATCCGCCGGCACCAGAACGGAGACGCGTTGCCCCACCATGCAGGGAGGCGACAACGAAGCCTGCAAACGAAGATCATGTCGGACGAGAAAGCGACCAACATGCAGGGAAAGATGCCAGCGTTCTGCTCTTGCGAGCCGTTCAACATGCCGTTGGATATGCGGGCAACCAGGGAAGGGCTGGAGAAGCTCAACGAACTAGTCGCCCAGGCACATCGCTTGAATAGCATTCCTTCGGTTTCCTCCCCGGACCGTCATGTCCCGATCTCGCCGATGCAAGGACAGAGCGTGAACCAAGATGACGTGACGAACATGTTGATGTGCGATGAAGACCTGGACGCCCACAACTTTGAGGACAACATGTACCTCTCACCCTCGGACTCGCAGCGGTTCTTCAACAGCAGGTTCGAACACTCCTCAGCTCCCAGGAGCGACGTGAGCATCCGGTCGGTTCAACTCCAGCATGAGCCAGGGTCGATGTCACCCACCTGGGGCCTCCTTCATCACTCGCCGAGCCAGGGCAAGTGAACTGATGGCGATGCCTTGGTGTGCGGGGGCGTTGAAACCTGTTTGTACACTACAAGATTTGTTGATTGATGCTTTTTAATTAAGGTTCTGTGTTTCTTTCCTGTCATGCCACCCTCTCCACCACAGCAGGACTCTTTCTCCTCCACATGCGCCTACTCCTCTTTTGGGACGTGCTGAAAGCGGCGAGGTCTGCAGACGCGCCTCGCAGGAGAGCAAGCACTTGCATCCTGCGGCGGATTCAGTGCACGAGTGAGACAAAAGATGCTCAACCTCCTGGTAGTACTCATCTGCTGAAACGACTCGATCTCCCTCGCGCTCTCGTCCAGCATCGATCCGACGCCTCTCACAAGCTCCCAGAACTGAGCAGCGAGGTCCTGAAGTCATGACAGGCGTCAGTGCCTAGCGCCTTCATCGGTCCTCTCTCGCCTTCACAGGCCTGTCCTGCCGGATGGACCAACTGATGTGTGACAGCCGCGCTGGTACAGTAACCAGCGCCCACAGATTCTTAGAAACGACACGAGCGCGATCGAGCAGCCCTAGGAGACGTGAGGAGGCGGGTAGGAGGGGGGGGAGGGGATGAGGGAACGGAGAACTTCACCTTTCGCTTGCCTCGCTTTGGAAAAGACTCCTTGTAGCCCGAAGAGAGAAGCGCCGCATGCCTCCTCGCTCGAAGGATCGCATCCGATCAGCCGCACTTTCACCCTCAGGGGCTGCGAAGGATCCACAGGAGCCACGATGATTCGGGTAGACAACGATGCTTCATCATACTCTACACTCGCTGGCACGGGACACCAAACGCCCTCCCCGCAGAGACGCTTGACGTCAACGGAATGAGCAGGAGGGACGTGCTGGAGCCGAAAGCGAATCTCGCGCTGAGCAGGAGCCTTGTGAAATGTGCCCTTGCTGCTGACGGCGATCAACAATTCTTGCTTGTGAACGTGCAGCTTCCAGCGCACTGCAGTGCGCATGCTACTCCCCATGCTCTTGACATAATCAGTGGTCAGGCCATCATCTTCGTAGAGGAAGCCGGACCCTTTCTTGCTGTCCGCCACAAAGATTTGAAATTCGATGCTTCCGGCATCACTCGCATGCCTGGCAAGGCCCAAAGTTCTCTTGTTCGTCGTGTTCATCGGCAGCCTTGGCAACACCGCCCCGGCCCTGATGAACAATGGGACTTGCGAAATGTCGAAGTGAATTCTGCGCACATCGTCGCTTCCTACGTGGACAGAGCCGGTGCAGAGGCAGACGTAAGTCTTCCCGCTAGGGATCCAAACGTCCTGCAGTGCGAAGATACCTCCGCCCGGGGACGACACGTCCTTCTCGATGGGCTGCACGACAGGACTGGCAATGATGTCGGCTCCCAACAGATACTGTGGGAGGAACCCGCTGCGATTTCCAGCGTACGCCAGCGCTTCTTCGGGGTACTCGTGGTACATGGGACGCACCATCATCTTCGTAGAGGAAGCCGGACCCTTTCTTGCTGTCCGCCACAAAGATTTGAAATTCGATGCTTCCGGCATCACTCGCATGCCTGGCAAGGCCCAAAGTTCTCTTGTTCGTCGTGTTCATCGGCAGCCTTGGCAACACCGCCCCGGCCCTGATGAACAATGGGACTTGCGAAATGTCGAAGTGAATTCTGCGCACATCGTCGCTTCCTACGTGGACAGAGCCGGTGCAGAGGCAGACGTAAGTCTTCCCGCTAGGGATCCAAACGTCCTGCAGTGCGAAGATACCTCCGCCCGGGGACGACACGTCCTTCTCGATGGGCTGCACGACAGGACTGGCAATGATGTCGGCTCCCAACAGATACTGTGGGAGGAACCCGCTGCGATTTCCAGCGTACGCCAGCGCTTCTTCGGGGTACTCGTGGTACATGGGACGCACCAGAGCCTCTCCAGGTCCGACGTCGAAAGATCTCCACAGAGAGGTGTAGAGATACGGAAGGAGCGCCTCCCGCTGCCAGAGAGCATGACGGATGGATTCGAAAGCTCTCTCACCTGCTTCCCAGGGGAATATGACGGCGCAAGAGCCCTTCCCACCCTCCTCCACGTCCGCACAGTCCCCTGCAGACATCCCCCGGTCGTGCATTCTGCATACTCCTGAGACCGAGCCAAACTGCATCCAACGGACGTAGAGTTCAGGGTCATCGCCGGGGCCAACCAGGTCGTGGCTCCACATGCTGAAGCCCACGTTCGCTGCGGTGAAAGTGAAGTAAGGTTGGAACGCCAAGTTCTCCCAGCTGAGCTCGCGCACATCCCCGGAAAACCCGACCTGATACCTGTGAGCTCCCAGCCCCCCCCAGCGCGATAGAACCTGCAACAAGGTAAGATGGTGTACGATGCACGCCCAGACACATCAAGTATGAAGTCAGATTCAGCCTCACCATGCTTCTTTTCCCCGAGCCCCGTCGAGCATGATCCGTCGATCTGACGTGAGCCGTCCATATCGTCGGGTTCTGCTTGCCTCCAATCGCACCGTGTGACGCCTGGCCCTGCTGCCAGTCGATCCAGAAAAAATCGACGCCGGTATCCTCTACATCGGCAAGCACAACATCTTCTAGTGCCATGATGCTTTTTTCATCTGTGATGTTAAACGGGATTGTGCGAAAGGTTGAATCACTGAGACGACATTGAAATCCGTCCATTTCCTTCAATAGTGTGCAAGCCTTCTCGTACATATCTTCGTAGGGTGCAACGCCATCGGCATCGTGCAAATTCACAGAGACGGCCAAACTGTTGTTGTGGAGGAAGGACATGGTGTCACGTGGGAATGGAAATAGATTTCGATCGAACGAATATCCCGTCCATCCATTCTTCGTGTGCCAGTTCATGTCAAGAACAAAAACGTCAAGGGGGACATTCTTCCTAGAAAATTCCTCCACGATGTGAACAACGTCTTCATGGCAAAGGTTGATCCAACGAGTCCACCAGACTCCGAGCGCGTACTTGGGGATCATCGCAATCTTGCCTGATACCCGGGCATAGTCGTTGAGCGCTTGTTTGTAAGCGTGCCCGTAAGCAAAGAGGTACAAATCCTCTTCATCCTGGTTTTGTCCGTCCCACCAGTCGGTGTCGTCACGCAGGCAGAAATTCTGCGAGTCGTCGACAACCACCCAACCATCGCGAGAGATGATCCCCCAGTCACAGTTGCAATCCGATCGATCCCATCCGCAGCTGTTTCCATTCTCCTGCACCAGCTCTGTGCAGTTGAGATTCAGGACGGAGGCATCGTCCAACCTGGCGATGCAGCATGAGCACACAAATTCGTTGTCATCCTCCCCAAACTCCGTTTACGTTCGCAAGGTTCCCAAGAGGTTCCCGTGATCTCTTTCCCCATAGTGCCAACTCTCGAAGGCTGCAGATTGTCATGAGCTCGATGCAAATAGACTGGGAGGTTGCACTTACCGGAGTTGGGATTCAATCCCTTGACAAACAAGGTCGAAGCAGAAAAGCTGCTGTTTATCTGATAGTGTACGCTGATCTCCTTGGTGGATATGACGATGAATCTGTCACGCTCGAGCTGAGATTGCTCGTCATTGTTAAAGACTCGGCAAACCTCTCTCCATCTGCCCGCGATTCCTCCTCCACTCTAAAGAATGGAACAGGAAGCTCCCGGTTTATGAAAGCTGCAATGAACTCGTCATCAAGAAGCCCTGACAGAACAGGCTCTTACTCAACGTCGCTCTGTCCTCAAAGACACCACGAGAAGAGAACTCCATCCGCACAAGACGGTCGGTGAGCACAGTGAACCGAGCGAACGTGCCTGTGCGCACATCATGGTCCATCGTGCTCAGGAGACGGCGCTGTGCTTCCCCTCCTCCTCACCTGAGATCACCATGGCTGACTTCCTGGCGCGTGGAATCCTTTTTCCCCATGGTCCTTCAGCGAGAGGCGGCTTCCCCAGTGCCATACCCGCCAACAGCAGCATCAGCAGCAACCTCCTCGCCACACTCCCCGCCATGTCGCCACAAACTCGGCACTTCATTGGGCTGGCAGCCCGGGGTACCACCCGGCCCCGGGCCGTCAGATGCACCATGACTATTTTTCTATACTTCAAGTCTCTACTAAAAGGGTCAATTGGTCACGTGTCACTATTTCCATAAAAGTTGTTTTCGGAAAACCGAATAAGCTAGATTGATTTCTCGTGTAGTTTACTACTTACAAAACATGTTTGGGACCGTGACATTAGGGGCTCTAGTCTCATTCCAGAAAAAATGGCGTGATATCGACTGTAATTGATAACAAAAGACACGCCAACTATAACTCAAATCCTACTTTAAATTCTGTAACGGTTGTACTGGTACGAAAGGAATGGTACAGAAGGTCCGAGATACACTGAGCTGGTAAGTATTATCACTGCGATATCCGTGGAAAGTTGGTACAAAATTTAAATTTGTACTGGAACGTTGGCTCGTCTTGTACCGTTTTTTTCTTGTATATGTTAGTATGCTGAAGGCTACACAATACAAAATTTGTGGTACAAAACTTAAAAGAGGAGAGCCCCCCCTACAAATATTTGTACAAAAGTCTGTATTGTTAAAACCCTAATATGATCAATCTCCGGCACCACCCAATCCACCCCCCAAACTCACCAGATCTAGATACTATAGGTATGGGTGGGTTGCTCGCGGATGACCGTCAGCGAATTGTCACCACTTGGAGTCAGCTGTCGACCACCCTACCACCTTAAAACCACCCCATGCGCAAGAGGACCAAAATTTTCAATAAAGCACCGCTCCAAATTCCATAATTCTTCCCCTCCAAACGAGGGTAGGTCGACAAGTTGCCCGGTGTCCATAGCACCCTACCCCGCCTTATGAAAATCGTGCAGAGGACCCTACCTTTGCTAATTCAAACTACCCCTCCTGCATCCTGTTTCCCGCTTGCACTGTCCTTCTTCCCTTCTCCGCCCTTCGAACGCATTCTTCTGTATTCCATTATGTACATCTAACTCGACTCTCTCATCAAATCTGCCTGATTCAAAGTGCCCGACGCTTGGGTCCGCCATTTACATTGCAATCGCTCCGAGCTCCTTTCTTTTGTGCATCGTTTGAATTTGACGTTTGCCCGAGGTGTAAAGAAGTCTTGTTGCCCTGTACAACCTCCTCAGAGCATCGAAAATTACAGCATAGCTTTAACTGAGTCATATCCTCCCAACCATGGTGAGCACGCCGGTTGCTGGCCATGTAAAGTGGGAGCCTGATGCCTCTGGCCGCCCCAAAAAGGTTCTACCGTCAGAAAGCCCTGCCCCCACTTCGGATGATGCAACGGCGAATGAAACTAATGCTGAGCCTTCTGCAAAGCAAGCCAAGTCCTCGTCTGGTGGGGAATATGACCCTGCAGAAGCAGAAAAGGCCTTAGCTTGGAAGAAGGAGAAAAGAAGAAAGCAGAACAGAGAAGCCCAGCGCAGACGAAGGGACAGGCTCATGAACCAGCACAAACAAAAGCAGGCAGAGATGGAAGCTTCCAGCAACACCCAGCAAGTGCCTGTACAGCCTTCTAACAATCCTGCAGGTCAGCCATTTGGTGGGAACATGATGTCCATGGGATTTCAGATGCCCCAGAACGGAATGCAGGTTGCCCAGCCCAACATGGATCAGAACGAACAATTCGGCATGAATATGAACCAAATGAATATGCGGTATAACAACTTTGCAAATCCAGCATTGCAGCAATCATCCATCATTGGTGGAACACAAATGAACCCGCTCCAGAGGCAAAACTCTTTCGGTGCGCCGCCGCAGCTGATTTCTCAGAATTCTTTTCAAGATTGGAACTCGGCGAATGTTGGGCTCATGCAGAACTACACAATGCAGAGAAGAGATTCTTTCAGTGGAGTTCCACAAGGAATGCCGAACTTCTCGGCTGGGATGCCTCAACAGGGTTTCAACACCAACGACCAATCCCAAAATCAGCCTAACCCGAACTTGGGTGATATGCGGCCCCAAGGTTCTTTCAGTGACAAGAATTGGAATCTCGGGTTTGCTCCCTTGCTGGGTCAAAACTCCTTCTCCATGGGTAACGATGTAAACCCCTTGTTCAAGCAGGGCTCCTTCGCCCCGCCAGACTTTGGAGTCCTTTTGCGTCAGGACTCTGAGAAGATTGCTGCCGGCAATCTGACCAAGCAGCTATCCTTTGGGAATATTAAGGGGGGACTGGATCCTTCAGTCTTCGGGCAGGATCCACTAATGCAGCCAAACACAAACAATTCGTCGCTATTTAAACAAGACTCTTTCAGTTTCGGAGGAGGCAATACACAGGTCAACAATTTGCAAGCTCAGATGTTCAGGCAGGATTCGTTTTCCAGATTACCACGACAAGATTCGTTCAATCTCGGAGGGGCGGTTGCACCTGGGTTGTTTCGTCAGGATTCTCTCGGTAAATTGCCCGGATTAGGGGGGGATGCACCACCCCTGTTCCGGCAGGACACCCTGGGCAGTGTGTCTGGACTAGCGACAAACCCCTTGGTAAGACAAGATTCGGCCTCAAGGCTGGTAAGTTGCGATACGTGCTTCTATTTGCTGCTGATCAATCTGACTTTCGTTGAAGGGTATGATGAACATGGGAATGGGAATGGGAATGGGAATGGGAATGGGAATGGGAATGGGAGCTCAACAGGGGATGATGCAGGTAACACATCAAGACAAGACAAAGATATCTCATGCCATACCGCAGGGAGGTATGAATCGGAATTTTATGGCTGGCAACCTTGCGCAGAGTGGCATTGCTGGAATGCCAGGGGCACAGTCGCAGCTCCAACAAGCTCAGCTTCCCATGCAACAAAACGTCCCTCAGCCTCAGCAACAAATGCAACAGCCTCCTCCTCCTCCTCAGCAGCAGCAGCAGCCTGCACAGTCCCAACAGCAGCAGCAACAGCCTGGACAGCAACCGCTTCAGGGCACTCAAAACTTCGGAGCGCCCAAAGTTGACGAGAATTGGAATGCTTCCCAGCCAGGTTGGCATGATTGTGCTTTGACGAGATAGCTCGTTGCTGATCCGAGCTGCAGGGAACTCACAGCCGATGGGTAATCTTCCTCAGACATCATCGGCTCCAACAGAGTCTCGTTCGGTATGCTCGTAAAGTTCTGAATGTTTGTTTTGTGACTGGTTTCTGAATGTAGAGCAACGACTCGCAATAGTTAGGAACTGAGACAGAACTCGCTGAATATCCCCGATTCCTTGTATCATGTCAGTTTCCAGCATGTAGATTTAATTGAAATCGACGGGGCCAACTTCGAAGCGGCCTGGCTTTGCCCGTCTTGATACGATTTTGATTTGAAATATTTTTTTCCCGGAGGATTATCCCTGTGAAATTAAAATAACAACTGGCCTGCCATATTGCCCTCCAGCATGTCTGTTTACTCTTTCATAACAGACAGTTACTTTGTTATGACATGAGATATCGCAGCATTCACATCGCACTCCACTTCCAAGGCACGACATTTTGCGACTTCTTCCCTTCTCGCCCCTCCCATCGCTGTGACCTCTTGATATGGACGCAAGGTTCAATGGGGCCATCGGCATCACCGATTCCTCCTCCTGCCCTCTGCTCCTGACCTCGTTTCTGCGCAGATCCTTCGAGAACTATGTGAAGGCTGCAAACTCTTCCGAGAGATTTCCTTGCACTTGGCTCTATCGCCGACATCAACCGTCGGTAGGCAGTAGGAGGGCAAACATCACCTTCAGCTCTTGCGAGCTCAAGTTCATTTCTTCTATCTGCATCATGCTCGCCTCCTGTTGATAGTTGAGCTGCGGAGAGCAAGAAACTAGCGTCACTCACCATCCGCAAGGTTTCAATCTCCTGCTCCAACGCCGTCGGGTCGGCACAGCTGCGACTTGGGGTGAGGCAGGAGGGGGAGGCATGCGAGCCAACACACCTGAAGAGAGGAACATGTCGAAAGAGGCATGCGTAGAGCGCTTTTCGTTCGTTGCTCTGATGAGGGCGACAGTGAGGGTACGGATCACGAGGATGATCGAGAGGACGAGGGCGAGGAGGACGAGGAGGATAAGGGCGAGGAGGTGGTGGTGGAGCAGAAGCCAAAGGAGGGGGAGAGGATGTGTAACAGCAGCAGCAGCTGCTGCTGCTAGAGGAGCAAGGGGCTGCACCATACCTCGAAGACGACTGTGTTGATGTAGTCTACCATATTCCTGTGCTCATCCGTCGATTGCTGAGGCCTGAAAGGCTCCCAGGCCTTCTTGTCCCCTTCCCGCACCTGGGACATAGCTTCCCGCAAGGTTGGTTTGTATATCCTATTGCTCCTGCTGCTATCAAGTTCCAACGTCTTGGGACCAACTCCCTGCTAGCCGTCAGCATCCTTGGACCCCAAGGGCTCGGAGCACCTGCAACAGGGTCCACCGAGGCTTCCCGGACCCATCGGACTCGTCGATGTAGACAGGAGGAGGCTCTGCGGGGTCGAAGATGGCGAAACTTGCAAGGGCCTCAGTACGAAAGCTGCTTCCATGGGACAACGAAAGGAGGGCGGGAGGAGGGCGGGGGGGGGGGGGGAGGAGGGAGAGGCAGAAGGCTGGAGTAGACGAGGAGGGAGGGAGAGAAGGAGGGAGGGAGAGGAGGAGGGAGAGGTCGGGGAGGGGATCGGCAAGTTCACCCTGTTGAGAGACGAGGACGGGGAGTGGTCTGTCGGGCGGAAGAGGAGGACGAGGAGGACGAGGAGGACGAGGAGGACGAGGAGGACGAGGAGGACGAGGAGGACGAGGAGGACGAGGAGGACGAGGAGGACGAGGAGGAGCGTCAAGATCGGAAGCTGCGGCACCTGCAAGGGCTGAGGACAGCAGGGATGTCGCTTGTCAGCCACTCGGAGTATCTCTTGCCGGAGCATGCTTCCACACAGGTTGGGCATCTCGCCTGTGTGTACTTGGCTTCCTCATACCTAGGGGGGGGACGTCAGTAGAGGATGCAGCTGCTGCCAGTACCTGAGCTGGACCTTCTCGATCCTCTCCTCCAGCCTCCGCGTCCCCTCTCTCCCCTTGTACTCCCTGTTGTCGACGCTCCCCACCGCCGTCAGGAAGAAGCTGTCACACATGGCGCAGTTGCACACGACTCCGATGTCATGCGGCATGCCCCCGCATGCAGAGCCTGAGGTATCAGCGGCATCAGCGTCGCAGAATCCAAGAGCTCTCGCTGCTCCAAGGGGTCTTCTGCCTTCCCCCCCCCCCCCCTTTGCCCCCTGCCTCCTCCTGCACCTCTCCCCCTCTCCTCCTCCCCCCCCTCTCCTCCTCCCCCCCTCTCCTCCTCCCCCACCTCTCCTCTGCCATCCCCCCCCTCTCCTTCCCTCATCGCCCATCGCTCCACTCGTTTATATCTTCAGTCTCGGTCTAGTCTTCCCTCCCTTGCGCCCCTATAAGGACCAACGGAAGGCGGGGGGAGGGAGGGGAGGGAGGAGAGGGAGGGGAGGAAGGGGAAGGGGAGGGAGGAGGGGAGGGAGGGGAGGAAGGGGAAGGGGAGGGAGGAGGGGAGGGAGGAGGGGAGGGAGGACAGAGAGGAGAGGCAGTGACAGAGAGAGAGCGATGGAGGTTCGGATACCTTGGACATGTACATTACAATCAACTTCATAGACTCGTTTCAGTTCTCCTGGTACGAGACCTCCGGCAGCTCAAGCAGCACCCGCGCTACATCTCTGGGCAGACGCTCGCCATGCAGCATCTCGTGCTCGTTGTCGGCCCCGCCCTCCTCCCCCTGCTGCTGCTGCTGCTGCTGCTGCTGCTGCTCCACCTGCCGCAGCTCTGCTGCCCTTGCACAGAGCAAGTAGGCAGACACCTGACAGTAGGGTGAGCTTTCATCTAACCCCCAGCTCCTCCTCACCTGGCTCCGAGTTTCTCTCCGCCCCCTATACTCCACCTGCTGCAGCCACCAGCTCTCTCTGGCCTCCTGCCCCACGCAAGAGGCAGCTGGGGCTCCCTCAGCGAAGAGCTCTTGCACGTCCTCGATCGTCACCACATCCTGGGGGCAGGAGTGAGGCAGGAGCAGAGCTCGTGTACTACTCTACGTGCTTCTTGGCCGCCTCCTGCGCCTGGTGGAAGGTAGAGTCGGCTCCCTCCTCCTGCACCTGTGCTCAGCAGCCTGGAGCGAGGGGGGAAAGAAGGGAGCGGTTCCTTACCATGTCGTGTATCTTCCTCTGCCCTATCGCGTACACTCGCTCTTCCACGCTGTCCTGCCGCGTCGGGTCAACCGGAGGAGGAGGAGGAGGAGGAGAGGAACCCGAACGATGAAGCGATGAACGACCGTCTCCTTCGTCTGCCCAATCCTATGCACGCGTCCGATCGCTTGTGCCTGTGAGGCGATTATTCCTCAAAACTTCCATTCCCTTGGCTCCACTCCTCCCACCTCCCTCCTCTCCTATCCTGGCTCCCTCCTCCAGCTCCCTCCTCCTCCAGCTCTCTTCACCTCCACTGCGACGTTGAGCAGCGGTTCGATCAAGAACACGTGCGTCGCCTCGGTCACGTTGAGCCCGTTGGACCCGTTCTTGAAGGGCAGCAGCAGCACCTGGCCAACAGCTCAGCCCCTCTCCATCGCACCGACCAGCTCTAGACCTGGAGGAGGGGATCGGCCTTGAAGCGCGCCACCCCCTTGCTGATTCCTTTCCCTCCCTGCCAGGTCCACGTCACCAGGAGCAGACAAGTCCAGTCAGCCTCGCCTCGCATCGTTGATGGAAAATGCCGTTCTGCTCTAGAGCATGCGAGATGATCTTCAACATGTCTTCCCATTCGCTGAAGACGATCGCCTTCTCCCCCTGCTTCAGCTGGCGCTGAACGTCACTGCCTCCTCCTCCCTCCTCCCTCCTCCCTCCTCCCTCCTCCCTCCTCCCTCCTCCCAAACCTCCCTCCTCTCCCAACCTGCATGATCCCCTCCAGCAGCGCCACGATCTTCGTGCTGCTCCTCTGTCAGTCTTCTTTCTCAGCTCACAGTCTCGTCCCACCTGTAGCTCCCGCGGATCTTCGACTCTCCTTTCCCCTGCCCAACGTCTCAGCAGGGCGAGGCCCATCGCTCCCTCCCACCTGCTGCTTGTCGTCCACCACGTACGCCAAGTCCCCGCTCGGAAACACCATCCTGCATATCGGACATCGCTGCCTCGTCCCCGTCTTCCTGCTCAGGAGCGTCTGCGAGCAGTTGAAGCACAGGACGTGACCGCAGGGCTGCAGCACGACCCCGATTCGTCTGGCGTCCTCATGGCAGATGGGGCACTCAAAGAGCGGCTCTCCGTCCTCCTGCTCCTCCTCCTTCACAGACTTCTGCAGGTGGTCCAAGTTCTTCAGGTAGCTGTGCTGCCCGCACGCGTACTGCAGCCTCCCCTTGGCGTCGGACAGCTCGAAGTCCAGCTGTCTCGTCCTCTCCTCCACGTGGCTTGGCAGAATCTTGTACAGCTCCTCCTCAGCCTCCACCTCCTCTCCTTCATACCTGCAGCCCTGTCAGCCTCGCAAGAGAAGCCGCCTCCTCTTACCGGGTCCTGATACGCATCGTGGCCATCTCCAGCTCGTCCAGCTTTTCCAGCCGCTCCCTCTGCGAGCGAGATGAGGAGAGAGCCAGAGAGCAGAAGGGGGATGAGAGGACGAGAGGGTGAGAGGGTTGCAAGCAGGAGAGCAGGAGAGCAGGAGAGCAGGAGAGCAGCAAAGGTGACGTCACCTGCGCCTTCCACAGCTGCCCCCCCCTGTCAAACTCCTTCTTCAGGCTGTCCCACAGCTGGATGTGAGCCTTGGCTTTCTCCAGCAGCGATGGGTGGCCTTTGAGGTGCTTCTCGATGGTCCGGATCACCAGCTCGAACTCCGACGCCTTCCTCTCCGACGACTCAGCAAGCAGGTCGTAGCCGCGGCGAACGCCTCCTGCTCCCTCTCCCTGCTCCAGCTGCTCCTCCCAGTAGGCCAAGGCCCGCTGCCCCTCCCTCCTGTTCCGCTCGTAAGTTCTCTCCGCCATGTGGTAGAAGAGCCGATTCTTGTAGCGGTCCATCTCGTCCGACAGCAGGCAGTGGGGGCATCGTGGCCCGACCTTGCGGAAATTCGCCTTACAGTCGCCGCAATTGCCGCACAGCTCGACATCTCGCTCCGTCGGCTCTTTTGACAGCCTGTGGAGGCCGTCGATCAAGGTCTGACGGGCAGCCAGGAGCCTCTCCTCTGCTCGGTCCAGCAGGAGTTTCAGGCCGTCCAGCGAGGTGAAGCGGCCGACCATGCTCTCCTCCCTGGTCGCGTGCATTCCGGTCCGATAGTACTGGCGGCCCTCCGACAGCACGGTGTGTATGTCGTCTAGCAGCTTCCCTCCTTTCGGGGAGTTCTGCAGCAGGGTGATGGCAGGGATGAACCAGCACCTTCCCACTTCCTCCAGCTTCGCCTCCACCTCCTTCGAGCACGCGGTGAAGCGATGCAGATGCTCTGTCACGTTCACACGCTGCGCCGCACAGTATCCCTCCCTGATCGACTTGGCCTGCTCCTCTAGCTTCGACACGTCCGGGTCGACCCCCCGGGAGATCTCCGCGAGGTTAAAGACGGTGTGCAGCTGTTGGAGCGAGTCCGTCTTGATGCCCTTTCCTATCCCTTCCTCCACGGCGCGCAGAGCGTTCCTGTAGTGCCTCGCTGCCACTTGCTTCTCCTCGTTGATCAGCGCCATGGCAGCAAGCCCGTTCTCCGCTGCGATCACACACCGCTGAGCATCCTCACACTCGATCCGCGCCCTGTCGATCAGCTGCTCCAGGATCTCCTCCATGGTCAGCACCTTCTTGTGCACGTTGTGGATCCCCGACCCTCCCACCTGAGGGTGACTACAAGCCTGTCGAAGCTTGAGAAGCTGATTCAAGAACCTCCGGGACGCATTGCTGTCCAACGACCTCACCCCGAGCTTTCGGCAAGAGGACAGGACGGATTTGGCCGCCTCAGACACGTAGGTGTGCTGCCTGCGGTAGAACTGATACTCGATGGGCGAGAAGTTGAGCTTCACTTCTACCGTCTTCTGCTCGGGCAACTTGATCTCATCCAGCACGTCCTTCTTCTGCGACCTCCACATCAGCCGGTGGACCCACGCATCGAGGCGGGCCCGGGCTCTCTCCAGCCCGGCCATGTAGGGCATCTGCACGCAGTTGAGCCAGAAGGGTCGCTGATCGAAGGGTCCGGCATCGAGGAAGACTGCAAGACCGTGCAGATCCTCCAGGCCTCGCTGGATGGGGGTGCCGGTAACGCACCACCTCCTCTGCGATCGCAAGAGGGCGGCCATCTGCGAGGTGTTGGCAGTCCTTGACTCAACCATCTGCGCCTCGTCGAGGCAGACTCGCCACCACTCGACGCGGAGGAGAGGGCTCTTGCTCACCTTGTACTTCTTCTCATTACGGAGCAGGCGACTCTGATCGCTCTTGTAGTAGATGTCAGTGCGCAGAACCTCGTAGGTGGTGAGGACGAGGTCTGAAGCAAGGATGGCCTTCATGATCTCTTCTGCGTCTCCACCATCCTTGAGCCCGTTGTAGACGTAGATGCGAAGCTTGTTGGGAGGAAGGTGCCGCTCAATCTCCGAGATCCACTGGTGGAGGATAGGCATCGGACAGACGATGAGCGTGGCAGAGACCGTTTCCATTGCTTCCGTCTCCTCCTCCTCCTGCCCTCCGACTCTCCAGTACCTTCCTTCGCACTGACCAAAGAGTCCAGCAGCATGATACACTTTCTTGTCACGAGCACCAGGATCTTTGCTCGTCATGGATCTGACGGTGTTCTTCCCCACTGGCATCCAATAGATCCTTGAATCCAGAGCCGTCCTTCCCTCCACCTCCACCAGCATCTCCTCTATCTGCTGCTCTCCTCCTGACAACCTCACGCCATGCACCCTCGCTCTCTTCCACATCCTCTTGTCCATGACCAGGACCTCCGACCCCACACAGAGTCCCCCAGGGACGATGAAGTTCCCAGGAAAGTTACCCACCACCACTTTGAACCGCTTGGAGGTCAAATCGTCGACCGTGAGCGGGTCTGCAATGAAGTTACAGGCACTAAGACACGCTAGAGGCTGAGTGGGCAGCGGCTGAGCAGACCTGGCTCGCTTCTCTTCCTCTTCCCGAGCTCGAAATCTTCATCGTCGCCATAGTCAACGGCTTTGTGCGAGGAGGCGATGAGCTCGAGCAGCTCCACAGTCTTCCCGAGGCCCATCTCATCGCACAGCACACCTCCCTGCTTCCAGTCAGCTCTCTCCTCCGATGCCTCTGACTCTGAGTACCCTCAGATCGTCGACGAGATGCGTCGGCCGCGTCGCAAGGTGTCCAGTCCACTCGCAGTAGAAGAGGCTGCGTTTCCTCCTCCCGATGCGACAGCACTTGAGGGCAGGATGCAGCAGCGGCTCCCTTTCTTCGACAGGTTTCTCGCGCTCCTCCATCCAAGAGACAGCTCGCAACTGATACGGGCTGATGCAACCAGCAGGAAAGGAGCACACAGCAAGTCAGGGGGCGGGAAACAAGGGCTGAGTGAGCACCGGAGCAAGGGATGAAGGACGTCGCTCTGCTGCCTCCTGCTGCTGAAGTCTTTGTGCTTCATGGCCTCGTACACCCGATCAAGATCGAACGTTGAGTCTGCGGCATGTCAAGACCCTCCCAGTCCCCACTACCCTCACCTTGAACCTTCGGGCCGCTCCGGTCCACGAGGAATGGAGCGAACCACGTGAAGAGAACGGCCAAGGCGTCGGCGTGCCTCAGAGCCGGGTACAGGCTGCTGAGGGTGTCTGAGGAGACTGCTGTCCTGTCGATGACGCTGAACACATGTCTCAGGTCAGCTGGGGGAAGCGAGGGAGCTGGGAGGGGACGAGGAGGGAGCGAGGAGGATGAATTTGGGTGCCTGACCTGGGGTGGAATTTAAGCAGGAGGCAAATCCGTCCTGCCTCCTTGACAACTACTTGGACGACGATGACCTCAAAGTATAGGAGCCTTTTCATCGCAGAGAACATCTTCGGGTCAAGAGCGCCATCTCCGTCCATGAAGTCTATCGTGCCTTCCAATGCCGACACCAAGTTGACTAGCTCGCCTTTCTCCTCCTCGTAGAATATCTCAAACGTACGGCTCACTCCTCCTCCTTCCTCCTCCTCCATCCTCTCTTCCTCGAGCCTGAATTGGAGCCGACGATCAGGAAGGGACATTCTCTCCGGAAGGTTTCCGTCGTCGAGTTCTAGAGTCAATTCGCCAATAGCCCAATCCTCCTCCTCCTCCTCCATTTCGCCCTCTTCCGTCTCCTCTTCGTCCTTGTCCTCCGTCTCTTCTTCCTTCTCCTCTTCTTCCTCCTCCATGACGGACTCTGCCACTCCTCGCTCGTCCTTTCCTGGAACCATCAGCGCCCGCGCAAACCGTGCGCTTGCTCGCGCCATTGGAGGTCTTTGGGGGAAGGACATATGTGTTCTGTAGGGGTACTAAATAGGGGAAAGAGGGGGTGGTCATCGTTGGTGCAGCAATCCAAAAAAGGCAGGTCTCTTTGGGAGGGAGGGGAAGAGAAGGGGGGGGGGGGGGGGGAGGAAGAGGAGGGGAAGGGGGGGGGGGGGAAAAAGAAGGGAAGAGAAGAGAAGGGGAGGGAGCGGAAGAGAAGTGGAGGGTTGATTGCCCTTTCCTTCTTGTAGTTAGGCGACATGTTTAATATTCCTCCCTTGTCTCTACTGGGCTATTCCCTCAGCCTCTTTCTTCATGTCTGCTCCGTCTCCCCGTATGTCCCTGTCTTCTCTTCCCACATTCGCCCCATCAACTCATCCGCATCTTCATCATGACAGCGACGCACCAACCTCCCGTGGGTCCTAGACCAATCTCTATGTATCGACAATTTTAACCTTGCTATTTACATTCACTTGCCGTAAAACGGCTCCCCCTCATCGTCTGTGTAGAAGGGGCCATCATTCTCCTCCGGCTGCAGATACTGGCACTCTGCCAGCACCTGATCGCGCAAGTAGCACCTGCGCTCGTACGCCTCCAGGGCCTCCTTCGGAGGGTCGTTGAGCATGGAGTCCAGGATGGCCTTGAAGACAAGGAGACAGTGCTCGCAGATCACGGTGATCCACACGCGCTCCACCGGCGTCATCTCCGGGAAGTAGAAGAACAGGCCATGGCTGGTGAACCCGACGAGAGCGCAGTTGGTCAGGATGCAGCACGTGCTGATAATGTCCAGGATCACTTGCCAGGTGCCGATGTCCGCTGCCACCTTGGTCGGGGGCCTCTGAACGCCCTTGAGGAGCTTGTACGCATCCGTGCGGATCTCCACAAGGTTGTTCATGAGGGAGAGAGCTGCAGTTAGTGGGAAAGCTGCCGCAAACAAGGTGACGTAGCCGAACTGAATGACCATCTCCTGGTACTCCTCGAACACCCCCGAGTACTGGTCAAGTTTGCTCTGCTTCTCTTCCTGCGACATGACCATGACGTTTTCCGCCTCCTCCGACTGCACCTCGTGGCTCTTGGCCGCCCGCTCTTTGAGGAAGATTCGCACCCGGTTCTTCATGATCGGGAGGCCCACCTCCATGAACTGAGCGATCGTCAGTTGGAGGATGAATACTGCAGCCAATGTCCCCGCCAGCTCCGGCATGCAGTGCCACTCAGGACAGTGCATGTCTACCCCGTAGACCAACATGCTGTTCTGCACGAAAGCCACGAAGAAGCAAGCGAAGTACGCGTTGACGATCTTGAAGCAGAAATCCTTCGCAATAGTGGCGTCCTCATACTGCAAATAGAGAAGACATCAGGAAGATCAACTCTACGATTCAAAGAGATACTGACCTGAGTTTCTGTCTGCCAATTTTCAAAGTCCGTGAGCAATTTGAGCACGTACTGATATATCTTGTTGAAGACCAAGATGGAAGTCGCTTGGCAGCATCCCCCGATGCTTTTTCCCACTGACGATAGACCTGCATAAAGTTCAGCATTCCTTGAACATTTTGCTGCTTCAATCACCGTGTGGCTGGAACTTTTGAACCAGTCGAAACTTGAACAAGGCAATCGCGCACACCACTGCAATGACCGTGGCTATGAAGGTGCATACAACCAGTGCAGAAAGGCACAGAGCTATGTTTCTCCAAAGTGCATCTGAAGTACAATGAGATGAGACACTCTCTACCACCCGGCATATAAATGTACCTGGGTAGCGAACCACCTCGTTCTTATAATCGTGCATCCTTTCACGTGTGTAAGGATTCTGGATAAACTCTTTCCGATCTTCCTCTTCGTCCTCGAAAGTCAAAGTATCCCACTCATGTTGATATGTCTTCTCTACTCTTTTCCACCTTGGCAAGCCACAATGGTTACAAAGAAGTACTCTAGGAAAACACAAGCATACCCCGAAACAAAAACAACCGCCCAGACAGTGATAAAGCAACAGTACAAGGGAACCCATGGGTTGTCCATACTGCCCGTAAGTACGTGCGAGTATAGGTTGCTTAGAAAAAGAATAAACCCACAAATAGCCGGAATCCACAGCATCGTTGTGTAGTAACCAAGCCATACGAAATACAAAGCGATCTTTGTGCCAAAGTACTCTCGAATCGCTTCAATGGGTTGTGCTCGTCTCCACTGCCACACCCATCTCTGTTCAAGCCAGTCTCTACTCTGATCACGATGCAAGCCGAAGCACTGCTTGATTACTTGGTTCTTTTGCAGCTGATCCAAAGCAGTATTACCAGGAAGGACGTTCTCTTTTGGAATAAGCTGCGGTCCCATAGCGCGCTCGTCCTCGTCGTTGATTATGAACTCTAGGATTTGAAGTTGTTGTGCGCTGCTAAAGAGAGTCCCTTCACTGGAATATTCGTAGAAAGGTTGAAGGTACTGCTTGAAAGGTGTCCATGCTCCCTCATTCTTTTCTTCTCTCCCATCCAAATCTTGTTGCCTCAACCTCAGCTTCAACAGTCCGCGTGTGCCCATCACTTCCGCTACTTGCTTCTGTCTTTTTTCAGATGCCGACACAAGTACAAACACCTCATCGCGAGCAATGGACACAGTCTCTCTGACTAGTAAGTCCGCTGCCCTCAGTTTGTCGATGATTGGCTGCCGAATCTTTCTCGTCATGGAAGTCTTTAGATTGCCAGTGTCTTCATCCTCGTCGCGATCGAAAACGATACAGAAGCTCGCAAGGGAATCAGGAAATGAATTTCTTTCCGAGGCAAGAAGCTGCTCAGTCTCTTCATCGCTGCCTACGGCCTTCGACTTGCGGCCGGCCGCACGGCGCGACATTTAGTTTAACTTTCCCTGTTTCGAATGAACTTGTCGGTATGTCAAGGTGACGAATCTAATCATTCCAATCTAAGGAGAAGCATACAGGCATTTGATCGAGAATCCCTGCCCAAAACTTCAGTCAGCACACTGCGGGGTAAATCCTTCTTTGACAAAGCAGGTCAGGGAAGCATTTGTTGAATTCTTTAAGAAAGATCCTGACACATGTCCTCCTTTTGTTTCAGCCTCAACATTGTATCCAAAATTTTCTTCTACCGCTATGCTACACATTCACTGTGACTCGCGAGCATCCTCCTCCACATTCTCATGATCATCATCCTTGTTTTATCCTCAAACTAATCCTCGCCCTCGCATTCATCATAATTCTGATCATTGGGCGCTAGTTTTCCCCGCCTTCTCCTCCTCTCCTTACTCAATACCTTCCTCCTAACCCCTGCCTGCTGCCATTCCACGTTCTATTTTCGATTTTCTGTGTCTACCCCCTACCTCCACCCCCATTTCCGGCACATACCCCAGTTTTAACTAGATTTATACCAGTAACTTGTACCCCCTACCCCCATCAAGCAATTAGTACCATTGCTGCACCCCAGCTTTTCACGATTCGCATTATCGGTTATCCTGGCCGTTATCGCAAACTTGTTTCTTACAACGGTTCGGTAACGTAAGGGACATATAGGGGAACATGCGGCTTGCGGCAGTTGTAGCGATCGCGTCGTCGCGCTTGCTGCTCGCTGAAGCCTTCGTGGTCTCTCCTGCTGCTAGACTATCTTCCTCCTTGTCTAGCTTCAACTCCTGCTCCTCGTCCTTCCTCCCCTCCCATCTCTCGACTGTACGACCTCAACTCTTACCGAGATCTGGATGCTCTGCAAGGATTGGCAAGGGGCTTCGGATGACCTTGGCAGCACCTGCCAAGATAGATGGACCACGATGGAAGAATGATGAAGAATATGCGTCGCTTGATGACGTCAAGATGCAAGAGGACATGAAAATGGTTGAGAAAATGGTAGATGACATCTCTGCTCTTTCCAAGAAGCTTGATCTGAAGAGTCTGGAGAACATCGACCCATCCATCCTGGTTCAGCTCTCTAAGAAAGCCACGGATGCATCAGTGATACTCATGAATGTTGCGACGTTCGCTTCATGTGAATCCAGTGTGGATGGGACCAATGCCCAAGCCCGGGCGACGTCAGCGAAAGTTCGTGCACTCTCAGCCAAGCTGGGCCAAGCTGCTCAGCCGCTCTCGATTGCGCTCAAGCTAATCCCTGAAGACAAGGTCGAGAAGTATCTGAAGGAGCTGCCGCATGAAGAATTCTCCGTGAGACATCAACGCAAGGTAAAATTTGGAGACAAAACTGCGCAGGTTTGCTGACTTTGGCGTTCCCAGCTCCGCGATTTCACCCTCAGCCTTGAAGAAGAAAATCTGATTACTGCGCTTGGAGTTGATGGGCACAGCAGCTGGTCGCAGATGTACAATACCATCTCGTCGACTCTCACATGCCAGGTCGGGGACAAGAGCATGGGGGTCGCTCAAGCCGCCGCCCTCCTTTCATCTCCAGACCGCTCCGAACGTCTCCAAGCCTGGAATGCCATCCAGGCCGCCTGGACGGTCCATGAGGAAGCAGCGGCGTCTACCCTCAACAGCATCATCGGCTGGAGACTCGAGTTGAACAGGAAGAGGGCTGAGAAGGCCGCACAGCCAGTCCATTTCCTTGACACCGCCTTGCACCAGGTTGGTTTTCGCTGTACCATGAACCTTCTGACTTGTTTGCACATTCAGAACCGTATGTCGCGCAAGACCTTGGATGCGATGATGCAGGCAGTCTCGGAAGCCCAGCCTCTCGCGCAGAAGGCGTTGAAGCTTCAAGCCAAGGTGTTGGGAATCGAGTCCTTGCATCCGGCCGACCTCTTTGCACCTCCGCCACAAGGCGCCCAGTCGTCGTCACTTGCTTTGCAATACGAGGAAGGCATCGGTAAAGTCTTGCTCTCCCTCCATCTCTCCATGTTCCCAGAGATACATTGTGTTACTTCCGGGAAGACTTGATCTTTCTGACTCGATGGCAGATCTCATCGCAGATTGTGTTTCTTCGGTCCATCCATCCGTCGGTGAATTCGTCAAGATGATGTCGCAGAAAGAATGGATTGAAGGGAAATCGGGAGACAAGAAGGTTCGCCTTGTACTTCGCTTTCCTTGCTCGGGCTGAGAGTTGTCTGCAGGCGCCTGGAGCGTACTGTACATCCTTCGCCAAGTCGAGAAATCCTCGCGTCTACCTGTCGTCCTACACAGGGTCCTACCAGCACGTTTCCACCCTTGCACACGAGTTGGGACATGCGTTCCACTCTTGGGTCATGAAGGACATGGAGCGATCTGAGACCCGGTGGAGAAGTTGTTTCACTATGTGACCAACGCTGACCCTCGCTACCAGCTATCCCATGAATCTTGCGGAGACAGCTTCCATCTTCTTCGAGACGGTTGTTGGGGATCGGCTCGTGGCCATGGCGAAGACTCCTGAGGAGAAGCTTCGCTACAGTTGGTGAGGAAGAAACATTTGAGATTTGGTCCATTCCCCTGACGCTGGACCGAATCCCTCCCTCCTCCTTCCCCAGGTACGACGCTGAGAGTGCTGGGGCGTTTCTCCTCAACATCCCAACAAGGTTCGACTTCGAGTCTGAGATTCATGCTGCCCGAGAGCAGGGTCAGAACCTCACCCCAGACTTCCTCCGGAACACGATGACCAAGGCCTGGAAGGGTCGCTATGGCGATGCCCTCAGCGAGTATGACAGCATGTTCTGGGCTTCCAAGCTTCACTTCCACATGACGGGAGTGCAATTCTACAACTTCCCCTACACCTTCGGGTACTTGTTCGCCTTGGGAGTCTATGCACAGCAGGAGAAGCTCGGGGATGGCTTCTATCAGGCCTACGTCGATCTCCTGCGTGACACAGGAAGAATGTCGGCAGAAGAGGTTCGTCATGAGGCCATGGTGAGGGCTGGGCTGACGTGTGCGACCAGGTGGTGCAGAAGCACCTCAAGTGCAACATCGAGGAGCCGGAGTTCTGGCGAGGATCCATCAGGATCATCGAGAAGAAGATCGAGGTTTTGGAGAGCCTCGTCAACCAGGTTGCCTGAGGCCCGACCGTACCGTACTCGCAGACATTAAAAATGCTGAACTGTGGAAGCCTGTCCGGGATGCCATACCAGGCCATCTTTGCTCAAATCAGCCCGCTAAGTCAACTTGAAGGACCGGGCTTTTGGGGCCGCTGAAATCCGACTGAGCTTGATCACTGATTAGACATCAGCGGCCCGGCTCTCTAAGTCATCTGAGGCGGGTGAAGATTTCCAACCGTTACCGTCAGATCGATTTCAGATATGATGGGTAGGGTGGTACATTTACTACCAAGGGGTACTGGGAACACCAGAGGTAAAAGTAGGGGTAATGTTTAATGGTGGGTACAGCTATTCGAGGGTAGGGGTACTAGACGTTATGTCTGTTGGGGAGGAACATAGTAACTGCCGCACCATGTCCTGCGAGCGGGATTGGATGTGCGGAGAGGAGAAAAGGAGGAGAGGATCACGCTGTTAGGAGAAGAGGAAGAGGAGAAGAAAGGGAGCAAACGAGAAGACAGGTGTACGTAGACCATCGTAAAGCCCTTCTTGTTCAACAGGAGAAGGAGAAGGAACTCAGGCTAGTCGGGAAGATCCAACAAGCTGAAAAGATGCCGAGCTCTACATTCAATGCGATGAAGAATGCTTTCAAGGAGTATGACCCAGATTCATTCACGGAAGGAGGACACAGCAGCCATACTGTTGTGAGCAAGAAGGAAGCTGAACCTGCGATACCCGCACAGCCCAACAAGGGCAAGAGCCACGAGAAGAGAAAGAGACAGCAGGACCAGATCAATCAGAGTCAGCATCCGGTCCATGAAAAAGCGTTCATATCCACGTGTCCTTCTGGGGACTTCAAGTCAAAGCACGGTGGCTGGGAGGGAACGTTCGCGATCAAGCATGGAGGGTTTCCCCATATGTTTGAGAACCTAATGCCTTCCAAGTCAAGGACGTGGCTAGGTGACAAGGCAGAAAAGCCGCTGCAGAAGATGCCTGTCTTAGTGAAGTACCCGGACCAAGGCGGGCCGGGGTATCCTGACCGAACACTCGGAAAGGATTACAAGTATGTGAGCGAGCAGAACTTTGACATGGTGGAGAGGTTGAACCGGGGTTACAAGCTGGGGCTGGGGTCGGGCTTTCGGAATGAGGAGAAGGTGAACTTTCAAAGGTTCCTGTGCTAGGAATGATGACCTATTCAGATCCAAAGTGCTCCTTGGGTAACAACCTCTTCCAAGGCAGCCCTCTTCGATCCCTTCGAGCCGTACAAGGTAGCATGTCACAGTGTCTGGATGGAAAACATTGATTTCCTATGGCGCAGGAGATCAACGCTAGTGTTTCGCGGGAGAACAGCACGAGACGAAGAGGGATCCCGCTCCACCCGGCACAGCACAACACTCCGTTCATCTCCGCCTCCAAGGTCCGGAGGCTGCCCACTGAGGTACAGGGAGCGCGGGCCGCGGACGCTCCTGACTGACCGTTTGCTCAGCTTTTCGGGTCCTTTGCCTACTTCCCCGACGAGTTTGTTGAGGACGGGTTCACAAAGTACGGGAAGATCGTAGAGAAGCAAGCGCGGGCGCGGGACGAGAAGCGAGGAGTCAAGCCCATCCATCATCCTCCGTGGGCCCTGACTTTCCTCTCTCCCTCCTCCAAGCTGACGCCTCCGTTGCTGCAGGTTCAGGACGAGCGGGCCGACCGTCTTGGCCAAGACCACACCTTCGATCGCCTTCCGGCATGTTCGACACTGAGGTGGGCGAGGGAGGGAGGGCAGGAGGTCTCAGTCTCATGCTACCCTTGAATCTACAAGTTTTTGAGAGGATAAAGTAAGGATTGACGTGTTCCTGCTTCAACCATGCCTCCCTCCTCTTCGCCGCTGCTCCACCCAACAGAACATGTGCATGTTTTCATGAACACACTGCCAGGAAGAAGAGACGAGGGTTCACGGTGGTGTCGCAGCTTCAACACTGGAGCTTCAGGGAGGGCAAGCGCTTCACACTCGCTCCTTGACTTCCTCGGATTGAAGAAAAATGTTCTCTTTTCTCCGTACAACAGGTTCCTCTCCTCTCCTCTCCTCTCCTCTCCTCTCCTCTCCTCTCCTCATCTCGCCTCGCCTCGCCTCCTACTTGTCCCTGGCCCTCTCACAACTAACCCCATAGTATTTCGCTTCCTCCCTTCCCCCTCCCTTCCCCCTGACTTCTCCTCCCTTCCCCATACCGTCTCCCTCCCCCTCCCTCTTCCCCTCGAGCCCTCCCGGTCCGCAGCCATCAGGCTCCCTTGCGTCCCTTCCGCCAGGCATTTTTCCCCGACCGCCCCCATCCCCGGCCCCCGCCCTGCTTTTCGTTTTCAGTTCCGCATTCAAGTGGCTTCGGAAGGGAGGGCGGCAGATGGGGGAGGAGGGGGAGGCGCGAGGAGGCGGAGGAGGCGGGGGAGGCGGAGGCCTGCGGTCCTTGAACCTCAACCACAAGAAGCTGCGATCGCTCCCTACAGCAGCGCGAGAGGACAGGATGTCGCAGGAGGGCGAGGGCAGCAGGTCTCCCCTCCTCACCCCCAGGGTGCTGCTGTCCCTCACTGCCCCTTCCCTCGGGCGACTGGAGGCTCTTCACCTGCGCGGGAATCTCCTGAGGAGCCTGTGGGACATGCAGAGAACGCCGATGCTGGTGGTGCTGGACCTGAGCGAGAACGATCTCACCAACGTCTCCGAGCTTGCCGCCCTCCATCGCCTTCGCCAGCTCCACCTCAGCTCTAACGCCATCGAGAACCCGCAGGCCGTCCCCACGTTGAAGAATCTCTCCTTCCTCTCCCTCTCCTCCAACTTCCTCTCCTCCCTCGAGGGCCTGCAGCCTCAGCCCAAGCTGGAGATCCTCCACCTGAGCAACAACAAGATCGACTCGGTCAAGTACTTCCCACTCTGCCCTCGGCTACAGGTGAGACCCTCCATGAGGGAGGACATGGACGGGAGCTGACGGAGATGTGGGCGCGGAGCAGGAGCTGAGCTTGAAGGGGAACCCTGTTGCGCAGCAGGACAAGTACAGGATAAGGATGATCCTTTCCCTTGCCGCTTCTGGGATGTGCCACTTGCGCAGGTGAAAACCCTTTCGGAAGGCGAACGATGCCGATGACGAGGCATGCAGATTGGACAACGAGCCTTTCAGTGAAGAAGAGCTATCAGCGGTACAAAGATTGGGCGCTCGCCCCTCCCTCCCTCCATCTATCCTTCCTTTCTTCCCGCTCTCCCTCCCTCCCTCCCTGCCTGCTTTACAAAAGCCGGAGCTATATCACGGG
>NW_005434618.1:327653-367722 GCF_000315625.1 Guillardia theta CCMP2712
CAATCCAAATTCACCTATGATTCATATGTTCTGAGTAGTACAGGCCATCACTGAAACCCATAACTTGATAGTAAAATGCGATCGCATCACCAGCCTCGCCTCTGCTCTTTCCTTGGGTCATGAGGCAGTGCAGGCGCCGCTGGGGGCTCTGAGTCTTCCGAAGCAGGGGCTGCAGGGGGAACTGACTCCAAGGCTGACTCGCTGACTCGGGTGGGTAGAGATCCACTGCATAGCTGCCGTGAGCCCGGGAAGAGCTTCAAGGCTGAGCTGGGGATAATTGCGCCCTGCTCAGAGGAAACTTTGCATCAACCGCCCTGTGACTGAAGGTTTTGGTGGAGGAGGAGGAGGAGGAGGAGGCAGATCAGTGGGGATGTGTAATGGTGACAACGAAGATGAACAGGTTGGTGCAGCAAGGAGGCATCAAGCGTTTCATTTGGAGGGAATCCATGGAAATGGCCATGCTGAGGTAACTTGGAAGGTCTTGTGTACCTTCCGATCACATGGCTCCTTGCAGATCGGACAGAAAGTTTCGTTCGACTTCAGGTGGAAACCGATTTCGTACTTCGAGGTGCGAGGTCTACGGACGAGTAACGGCAACGTAACGAGCGGGGCAGATCAAGAAACACGTAGCGGCATTGCGGGACCAAGTGGAGACGCTCGAGTCGGACATCACGAGAAATCTGTCAAAGGTGACGGCAGCGACTGTCCTGCTACTTTCACCCCTTGACAGCGGTGATGCTTCCACAGGCTCTGATCAGAAAGGAGGGAGTGAGCAGGGATGTGAATGCTTCGGAGTCCGTTGCGCGAGTAAGCTGCCTCGAAGGGTACATGAGTGGTCTCCTCACATGACACTGGCCAGGCACTTCAAGGCGCCGAATGGCTCTTGCACAAGCTGCCGGAGGAGTTGAGAGAGGTTTGCTCCGGGTGTGAAGGGGGAGGGGGTCGTCCTCACGTGTAGACCAAAGTGCATCGGATTCGGCTCCCTGCTTGCAAGTCTGATCAGCATGCGCAACAAGATGGTTCAGCTGATCTCCACAGACAGCCAGCGGCTCACCTGCCCCATCCTCTCGCAGGCACCGTCGGCTTCGCGCTCACTCCCCACCTGATCTCTCTGCAGACTGTCCGCTGGTATCGAGTCGACGACCTGGGCAACAAGCAAGAGATCTCCGATGGCTCGGGGGACGAGTACACGTGAGTGCGACGCCATGGCCTGCTGCTGTGCTGATCCCCGCCCCTCAGGGTCAAGGAGGAGGACGAAGACTTCACCCTGAAAGCAGAAAGCACTTGCTCCTGTACCAACTGGCTTCCGCTCTCGTTGGAGGAGCTAGAGGCGCTGTCGCAGGATGCTCCCTGCTCAGAGGATTTCCGATGTCGCGCAGAGTCGAAGGCCTTTGCCTACACGTGCAGAGTGCGGAAAGGTGATGGAGGAGGTGAGATCTCTGTCGCTGACTTGGTTCGTATCCTGCAGCCTCCAACGTGATTCACTCGCTAGAGGTTCACCTCCTAATCCTCTTCCTCAAATCCTGCTTCTCCTCTTCTCTCCTCTCCTCTTCTCTCCTCTCCTCTCCTCTCCTCTCCTCTCCTCTCCTCGCCTCGCCTCGCCTCTCCTCGCCTCGCCTCGCCTCTCCTCTCCTCTCCTCGCCTCGCCTCGCCTCGCCTCTCCTCTCCTCTTGGGTCTTCTCCCTCACCTTCTACTGCAGCTCCTCGGTCCCTTCACGGTCGGTGCACTCGCCAAAGTTCGCTGGAGGTGGAAGGAGGAAGCGGCAGGCAAGCTTCTGCATCCTGCCACGTCTCAGCGTCACGCTCCCTTGGCAGGGCAGAAGAGCCTGAGTGTCCGCTGGTTCAAACAGGTGGATGGGGAGGAGGCGATGAAAGTGCCGGATCGTCAACGGCTCGTGATGCTGCATCAGCATCTGCCTCCCATCGACTCGCAGGCAGAGGAGACCCCTTCCTCCTCCTTCCTCATCCCAGCAGAGACCTTGGTAGCTCTTGTCCTTCTCTCCTCCAGCCTGCTCTCCAGCTGACGGCTCTGCAAGGGAAATCGCCTGTGGGTCGAGCTGCAGGCTCGTAGCAGCAGCTTCCCTCCCGTGCAGGTGAATGAGCCTCGCAGGGCAGGAGCGACTTCTGATGTTGCAGCAGAGGAGCTACTGGGTTGCGTCCTCCCGCGTCCTCGCAGAGAAGGTCTCTTGTGCGAGTCGTTTACTGCTGCGATGATGGTCTGCTGCGTCGCAGGATCCGACGAGTCCATCGGATGCTCCTCGATCCTCGAGGCACGAACAAGTGCAGCAGGTGAAGTGCATTTCTTGTCCTCCTGCCTTGATGCTTCTTCTTCTTTCATCTTGCGGCGACAGTCAAGGCTGGCGGAAGGTCTGCAGATTCTGCCTTCTCTTGCTCACTCTGAGATGCCCAACAGTGGCAAGTGGGGACGTGCTGGAGGTAGCGAGAGAGGAGCCGCAGGTTCACGTGTGCTGGTCGTGTGCTCCCTTCATCCCTGACGCTGATCCCGTCCAGGAAGCGATGGAGCGGGCGAGCTCCCTGGCCGTTGCGAGTCGCTCGAGCCCGTTGGGATGTGAAGCTCTCTTTGATCCGGACCCGGTGGAGCATGTCGGTGGCGTCGTGACGTGTCACTCCCTGTTCGCTCCTCCTCGCGATGGCGAGCTGGACGCCTCAATCACCTGCGACCTGGTGGGCCTGGCAGAGGAGGGAAGTCTCCTCCAGCTCGAGGTCCACAGCGGTGGGATCCTCCTCCAGCCTCGAGAGTTTTCTGTCGACTGGTATCGAGTGCGGGGCGAGGAGGAGGACGAGGAAGCAGCGCACTCTCAGGCCGAGGCCGCACTGGGAGGAGCGAAAGGAGGAGGACGAGGAGGATCAGGGGGACGAGGAGAGCGAGGAGGGAGCGAGGAGCCTGCGGGTCGCAGTGTGGATGAGCAAGTCCATCTCTCCTCCTCCTCCAGCTACTCGCCCTCACGCGACGACATCTCGCACAACCTCGTCGCCCTCGTCCGCGTGCCGGAAGCCTTCAACAGCCTCGACAGCGAGAAGTCCGCAGAGTTTCGCCTCCTCAGCCCCCAAGTGACCCCGGGCGAGCCAGCGGTCTCCAACTTGAGGATCGTGCGCAGAGAGGGGAAGGAGGGGAGGAGTCTGATCCTTGAGGGGGGCTACGCTGGAGGGGAGGAAGGAGACTCCCGGTTCCAGTGGCTTCTTTCCTCTCAGGATGGGGAGGTCCAGGTGGTCGGTAGGGAACGCGAGCTGCGACTCGTCAAGGTACTTCACCTGACAAGTATCGATGTCGATGACCGGAGGATGCAGGACTTCATCGGGTGTCGTCTGCAAGGAGGCTACCTCCCCGTCCGGTGGATCTTCATCTTCAACATCCCCTGGCCTCCTTTCCTCCTCACCGCTCCCTCCTGCCTGCCTCGCTATGTCGTCTGCATCCATCGTCCATCCCTCATCCTGGCCTCTTGTCCCTTGTATCCTAGTCCTCTTCAACACCCTTCCTCCCTCCCCCACCCTTGCGTCCTTCCCGCGTCTGTATCCCCCTTCCCCCGCTCATCGTTCACCTCATGATCCCCGAGTCGCTGCATGCTCCATCTGGTCTCTGACTGCACGAGCAGGGCGGATGGGAGGGAGGGCGCCTGGACTTTCTCGGAGCTGTCAAAGAAGATAGCCGTCTACGACGTCTACAACGAGGTCCAGCTGACGGACAAGCGAGGAGGAGGAGGAGGAGGAGGGGGAGGGGGAGGAGTAGGGGTAGGGGGAGGAAGGAGAAGCGCGAGGCAATGAGCGGCGCCTGTACTTTTAAACTTTTGTGAGGCCGATAAGGGGCAACTCGATCAGCCCTGTCTCCCTCCCTCCCTCCTCCACCTGTATGAAGAACTTCAGCCTGTCGTCTCAGCACACACGCTGCTGACCTGCGCGTACTCCAGCTTCTGCACCTTCCCTGATTGCAAGCGATCTCTGCGGGGGAGAGAAGTCAAGAGCAAGGGGAGCAGGGAGCAGGGCCCGCACACCTGAAGAGCGACCGGCGCAGGAGGATCTGGACAGCCTTCTGCACGCCCAGGCAGTGATCGTCGGGCAGGGGTGCATCCTGTTGAGAGTTTTGGCGGTCGAAGATGAAGGAGAACGCCTTCAGGATGTCTTTGTTGGAGCACTCTACGGGAGCGTCGAAATGAGAGGGGATGATCCTCTTCACGTCCCACCTCAGCACCCTCTTCACCCAGCTCCTGGCCAGCTCGGGGTCGGTCTCGTACACGAACAGCCTCAGCTGAGGGCAGACGTAGAGCTTGTCGGTGAGCTTGTCAAAGTCTTCGTCCTTGTAGGGAGTCTGGATGGTGTAGATCTGCATCTGATCCATGGCCTTCTTCCTTGCCGGGCTCCACTCCTTGGGATAGAGGTTAAACGGAGCCCTCCGGTCCCTTGCCCCTGTTTCGGTGATCCAGTCAGTCTTGGTGCTGCTAATGTACGTCAGGCTGTCCGTGACCAGCAGCGTCTTGGATCTCTTGTGGAAGAGAGCAGCCTCGGCGGCGTTTGCGAACTGCGGGGCATCGAAGAAGAGAAGCTCGTGCTCGATCTCCCTCGCCCAGGGAGGAACGGGGCTGGCGGGGTAGGTTACCCCGTTGAGAATTGCCTGCTGGAAGTTGTTGGTCAGCCAGCCGTCGATCCTGATGGGCCGGACGAGGTCGACGAAGAGACCGAGGCCGGCAGGCATGAGGTTGGTGAGCCCCGGCACGTAGTTGAAGACGCCGGGGCAGGCATAGAAGGAGGCCTGCGGGAACTTGTCGACAAAGGAGCGGCAGAAGAACTTGTGCTCGAGGGCGGTCGAACCAAGGACGATGTGCTTCACGTCTCCCAGGGAGCGAACCATGTCGAGGCATTCACCAGTGGGAGCGATGGGGTTGTGGACGAGGATAGAGCCGTCCTCGAGCCTCACAGCCGTCATCCTGATGTTCACTGAGATGTTGAGGAATCCTATCGCCTGCTCTCCCCGATCAGAACACACCATGGATGAACCTCTCCGGTGCCGAGACCCTCACCTGCTCTAACATCCACATGTCCGTGGGAGGTTTGCCACCAAAAAGCGATGAGGAAGGGAAAGTGAGCTTCTCCATGTGTGTCTTCCTGGCGAAGTAAGGGTACCACACAGGGTTGAAAAACCTGCCGCACCGATCGTTCTGCTGTTAGTCTCCCTCATCATGAATGAACCACTCACCTTTCTTTGCTATCAGCCAGGAAGAGGTTGTTAATATCTGGGGTGCTGAAGAACATGCGCTCTCCTTTGCTCGGCGAAGCTCGCTTATTCGATACAACGACTGAAGAAACATATGGTCTACCACTTGACAGGGCGGGCATGAAGGAAGGGGAGAACGAGGAGGAGCAGGAGGGAAAGGAGGAGGAGTGTAAGGGCAAGGAGGAGATCAAGGAGGTTCGCCAGCCTCCCACCATGTCCACGAGGACAAGCGCTACGAGCGGGATCAAGGCTCCCTCCTGCCCTGTTGCCATCCCTCCTTGCTTGTATGAAGTCAACGAATGTCCCTCCTCCCCACTCTTACCCCATTCGAACTTCCGAGTCGGCGGACTGCGCAGGCCCGACTCCTACTACTCCCCGGCGGCAGCCCGGTAGTACGCCAGGTTCCGGGACTCATCTGGTGGGCCGTTTAGAGATCCACTGACTGATCACTGATTGTCCTCGTACTGATCTTTAACTTAACTTTGAGTAAAGATCACCGGGCAGAAACGGTCTTCAACTTCGAATTCAGCAAACAACTTAAAGTTCTTTTGTACTAGGTGGCGGACTGCGCAGGCCCGACTCCTACTAGACTTTTGAGTCCTGCGCCGGGCCAGCCCGCCCCCCCTCCCCGGGCCTGCTTGCCGGGGGGTTCATTTGGTACTGCCCCTTGGACACTAGACGTCGGGGATGGGAGGAACAGGGGTATGGGAAGGGATATTGGGGGGTGAGTAGATGGGGGGTCACATGAGGTGACTGAGGTGAGTGGGGTGGGGTCCTACCTTTGACAAGCGTGATGGATGGACGCGACATGGAGAAAGACAAGAGGACGATGGCGGTAAGAAGGCGGCGGGAGAGAGGGAGATCATGCGGAACAGTCTGATGGGGAGGAGACCATGTGGAAGACAGCCTCTCCTTGTGGGCTCTCTTGGCAAGTTGATTGCATACATGAGATCTTTGGATTGACTGCGCTGCTGTTGGAGTTTTTCTGCTATGGTGCTGATGATGCTTTCATTTTTACAAGGTTGGGGAGTGAATTTTCCAACACTCTTTCACATGGCCCATCCATGGTCAAGCTGCGTCTTCATCATTTACACACTCATAGGTACTGGTGCCGGTTATTTATGTTTACTGACACATCACAACAGTCAACCTTGTTCCTGCCCAAGGTTCGGCTGGATTCTCCCTCAGTTTACAGCATACCTCTGAACCATGCTCTTTCGGCACAAGCTTGAAAGCCCGAAATCAGTCGTCAGGGCTGTGTGTTCTCCATTGTGTGAGGAATCCCTTTCCCTCTATCACCCTCAATTTTCTCGAGAACGGGGGCCCTCCCGAAGTCCTAGCATCAGTCGTGGTGACGGCGCAGCTGTGGAAGGATGGCATGAAGAAGAGCCTGAGTGGGGTGACAGCTGTGGAGATCTTGGCATCGAAGGACATTGTCTTCGACAACTTGCAGCTCGATGCGCTGGAAATCGGTTCCAACTACACTATCACTTTCAGCGCGTACTTCCGTGGTGAAACAGTAGTGTTTGGAACGAACCCAATCACTTTCATCGGTGAGTTCCTGAGACCCGACTCACAGGATCTGTTTTACTATGTCGGGCAAACCTTCGATACGCTGAATGTGCAGATGAGATCAACGGATTTCACACGGGCTGTGTCAGCGAGGATTAACAACAGTCTCTTCTTCTTTGAAGACAACTATCAGTCCTATCAGATTGCGTTCACCGAAGGATTCTACTCGATTGATGGTGTTAACTCGGAACTGCGATTGAAACTTGAAGACCTGGGTATTGCTGTCGACCTGTTTTCTTTCACCAAAGTCCAAGATAAGGTATTTGAACGTTGAGCGTTCGTGGGCATGTTACGCTGAAGTGGATGCCAATGTCAGGTGGTCATCAACGTTGCCTTCGAGGGTTGGAGGGTTATCTTCAGTGCAAGCGGCTCCATCGGAAGCTTCCTGGGATTCAATCGAGATATTCCAAACAGCAATGAATACACTGTTGTGCCTAATATGCAGTTCACTGCTGACTTTGCTCGACAGGTAGATACGCTTCTTGTTGATTTGCTGTTGCTGGTCTTGTACTAACCTAGTCATTCAGAGCCTGCCTATCACACTGCCCGCCGGTCAAGCGGCATGCGGACGTTTCTGTGCAGTGGCACACAGTGATATCCAAATGAAGGACAAGTTCAATGTGTCAGTCAAGGTGTTCGATGTCGGCGATGGGCAGCTCAAGGGCTCGATCTATGGTGAGACAGTAGTTGCGATTGATGCTGGTGTCGCAAGTTTCTCGAGCATCAGAGCAAACGGTCTGGTTGGCTCCAGGTTTGTACTTGTGTTTTACCTGGATCAAGTGTCTGTGGTTTCTGCTGTCAATCAACAGATTCGGGACTTCTATCAGCAGAGCTCGTTGCAGTATCCCCTTCAGCTCGGGCTCTTTCCCGACACACTGCAAATCGACTGGAGCTCTGGAAACGTGCTTGTCGACGAGTCAGTGAGCACGATGTCTGTAACGCTAGTCGATAGCGCCATGCCCCTGACGACTCTCGTGGTGGTGGAGACCGATGGTTTCATTCTGGACATAGAGCTCTTGAACTCCAACCAGAACCTTAACCTTCAGTATCTGGGAGGAACGACAACCCAGTATGTCGAGTCCGCTAAGTCCCTCTTTGCAGACCTCAAAATTCTCGGGACGGCGGGAACGGGCTATGTCTTCAAGGTCTGCCTCAGCAATCAAAACTCGATCCTCCCGCTCTGCACGCAAACGGCCACGTTTGTTGTCTATCCTCAAGGGATCTCCATCGTTGAGAGCACTTGGCCGAAGTATCTCTACGAGGACCAGACCTTCCCTCAGATCTCCATCCGTATGATCGGTTCGAGCCTGTCCAACCTGCGCTTCTTCAACACAGACGCTTTTGAGATAGAAGTATCCTTGCTTCGCCATGGAATCCGCCGGCCAACGGCCTTTAGCTCGACTCCCAAACTTATCTTCACTGGACTACAGGATGTCAAGTTCAACAACCTGAGAGTCTTCGATGAACTTGGTTCTGAGTACCAACTGCTGTTTGTCTTGAACATCAATGCTGCGTTCCTTAGCGCCGCAACGTCGTCGTCTCTTGTCACACAACGTGCTGTGACTCCCCTATTTGACATGATACCGAGAGGCGTACAGATTCAAGAGGTCTCCGACTTCAACTGCGGTGGATCCTTTCAAGCCTCAGTGTCTCTCGTGACCTTCGCCATGATCAACTTGATCCCAGCCGACGGTTTTGAAGTCTCCCTGGTGCTCGTTGCGAGTGAAGACCTGGGCAGCGAGTCCAGCCTGCAAGGCACAACCAAGAGAAACATCACTGGGACATCTGTCACCTTCAGCGGCCTTCAGTTGCTGTCATCCTCTCCCTCCTGCATCGGAACCTACCGGCTCAACTACACCCTCACGTGCCTGTTCTCCGGCCAGACTTACGGGCCTTACCAGTCCAACGCCTTTCGAGTCCTTCCGTACAACATCAGCTTTCAGTTTCCTCTCCCCACCAACCTCCTCGAAGGAGAACTCCTTCCGACCGTGGTGGTGCAAGTCCAAGGGGCCAACGGCGACGTCCTGAGTGGCCTGACGGGGTCAGCTGACAAGTTTGGCCTTGTGAGCGTCCAGCTGTACCGCGATGAGTCTGGACCATGCGCTGCTCCTTCATCCTCTCCCTCCTCCGCTCCTCCGCTCCCCAACCTTCACGGACGGAAGGAGCTCAATCTTACCTCGGGCAAGGCTGAATTCTCTGACCTGACCATCTTTGGGATCATCGGCTCCTGCTACGTGCTTGTGGCCAACTACACAGTCCCGAGCATGGCGAGCTTCGTGCTGAGATCTACGACCTTCCGCCTGTGGCCCAACTCCCTGAGCAGCAACCTCACCAACGAATGCGACTTCAACAACTTTCCCAGCATCAACTGCAGCCTGTTGGCGCTGGTGGGCCGCCCGCTGCCACCGGTTGTCGTCCGTCCGATCTTGAGAGATATGTCGGGATCGTGGGAGCTCGAGGCCGTCGACCAGTTGTACGTCGGCGCGTCACTTGTTAGCTGCGAGACTCGTTGCAAGCAAACCCTCAGGAACTCCTCGTGTGAGGTCGACTACTACCCTCCCAGGCTCCTCACGCTCTCGACGTCCTTTGCTGGGAGCCTGGTCGAGAGGCAGCTGGACTATCCGATCTTTGGCGTCAGCGCAGCATCCTTTGACATCAAGAGGATCTCTCAGAACTCTTCATGGCCGGGTCATCCCAACTGCCTCTCAGTGGAGCTTCGTGCCAACGTGGATCTGCTGGGAGGCCAGGGGGCGAGCATCACAGTCTCAGGGCTGTCAGGATTGAACTTGCGGTCGCAGACAGGCGTCAGGCTGGTCGACTCCCATGGCAACGACTTGTCCTCGATGTGGTTCAAGAGCACGTCCTGGAAGCAAGGGATCGGTGAGCTGGCAGTGCAGCTGAGGGATGACGTCACCCTGGCAGCTGGGCAGGAGCTGAACTTCACCCTCTGCGCCCGCAACTCCATGGTAGCCCAGGAGTCACCGGCTGTGGTCGTGGAGGCCAACGGGGGGGTCGTCATACCCCCCAGCCTGATGGAGAAGGGGGTGGGTCCGAGGGCCCCCATGAGCATCGACGCTCCTCGCATGTCCGTCGCTGACATCGGGCAGAGTTCCCCTGGCCGGGGGCGGACAACCAAGTACTCATCACCCTCGTGCCCAACTTCCAAGATGCCGGCGGCCAGCTGACACTGCTGGGCCTTCCCAGCACCTTCTCCAGCAGAGCCTGTCCCTGGTCAACGTGGCCCCGCAGCACCTCAGCGACCTCTCGACCCTCCTGGTCGACCTGCAGGCGTCGGCGATCTCCATCGGCTACAGCTCGCTGGTGAGCGGAAGGAGTTACGTACTCTCCTTCTCCCTTGTCAACCCGGTCTCCCAGTCTCCCCCCTCTGCTGTCTCAGTGCAAGTCGCCTCCCCCCAGCTCCAGACTTTCGTCCAAGGCCTCACCGCAGACAACCGCCCGATCAGCGGCCTCCTCGGGTCAGTGGCGGGAGATGCCGCCCCTTTCTACGTTCAGAACGCTTCCGTAGCCTTTCTGTCGCTGTACCAGAGCAGCTCCTTCCCGTACCCCGCCTCGTCAGCAATCATCCTCCGAGTAGGCTTCAACTTCAGGATTGCTGCTCTTGCCACCTTGCAGCTCACGGGGTTTGCCGACGCTGTTCTCCTCTCCAACGCGACCTTGTCCTACAAAGCAGCCAACGGGACCAACGTGACGTCGCCCGCCACCATCGACGTCGTCGGAGGGAAGCTGAGCATTCAGACTGACATGGCACTGAGTGCGGGGCGTGAGCTCTTCGTGGCGTTCTCAGTGGAGAACCCAAAGTGGCGGGTCAACCAGTCCGTTACCTTGGAAACCACTACGGATCTCTACAACTCCAGCTTGCTCCTGAGCAGCGAGGTCGGCCGCTACCTCGTCGAGGCTCCAGGGTTTCACTCGGCCACCATAAGGAGGAACACAAGTTATGCGGGCATGCCAGCCAAAGTCACCATCTCCCTCCTCTGCAACATCCCCCTCCTCGCCGGGTCTGTGCTCACCATCACCTCCTCCTCAGCTGTTTTCCAGCTAGCGCAGGTCTGCTGGGCCGCTCAGAATCTTGTCTCGGTGACGATCGAGCCAGAGAGGGTCTCCCTTGCGCTCCTGACAAACTTGACAACCTTGCAAGCGATCGACGTCTCCTTGTGCGCTACCAACGACGCCCAGTCCCTCCCTCCGCCTTCGTTCCTCCTTGCTGCCAACTTGATCTCTCCAGGAACGTGTTCGAGCTGCTACGAGACGATCGACCTGGTCTCACTGGACGGCGGCAGCATGCAGATAGACCCGCCAGGCTTCACCACCGCCCAGATCACTCAGACGAACCCCTTCCCTCTAGGCAAGAACACCATCTTCATCACCCTGATACCCAACTTCCTGGTAAACGTGAACTCGTCGGTGACCTTCACCTTCTCCCTGGGCTCCAACGAGACCCTCGGCGACTTGCTCAGCGACTTGAGTGTCTTCCCATCAGACCTCTCCGACTCTTACCAGGTGGACGCTGCGGGCCCGAGCATCCGCTTCCTCCTCAGCAGGGACGTGCGAGCTGGAGAGGTGATGCTGTTTGCCTGGAACGTGTCCAACCCTGCAGGAGCTCGGAACTCCACACCCGTCTCGGTATCCTGCAGCTTTCAGGGGCTGGTAAGAGTTGCTTCCTACCAGCTTCAGGAGGACTCGTCAGCGATTGCCGGGCAACTCTGGTCCATCAGAGGAGACAAGCTACCGTTCCGTGTGAGCCCCCCAGCCATTCCCTTCGGCCAGGCTCATCAGTCGACAAACTACCCAGGAAGGTCCAACGAGATCAGCATCAACTTTGCCCTCACCGTCGAGATGCCGGCCGGTAGCAAGTTCACTCTCGCTGGGCTCGACATCGCATGCTCGGGGAGCAAGGACATGGTCGTGTATGGCGGCAGCGGCAGCACCGTCCCCACCCTCTCCTCCTCCTGCCCCGCCAACACTTCCATCACCTGCGCCATCTATGACTGCTCCTCTCTCAGCCTCCTCCTCGAGCTCGCCAACAGCCTCCCTGCCGGGGAAGTGATTGCGTTCAAACTAACCCTGCAGAACCCCAGCTCCGTCTCCTTTCTCGACTCCTCCTACCTTGACAGCCTGACGGAGCTGGACTGTACCCCAGCAGGCGGGCAGCTGACCGGGCAAACTTCGCGGCAGCTGGGGTCCTCCTTCCTCTTCGACCGCCTTGTCGTCGGTGGAGCCTTCGGCTTCTTCGCCATCGAGTTTGACCTCATCCATCAAGTCGTCGGCAACCCCGTCAGGACGAGGGGGAGGTCAGACCGTTTCCTCGTGGCCCCAGCGAGCATCCAGCTGGATCCTTCCCAGCTGGACTCTGAGTACCAGACGTCTCCTGCCGTCCTCTCCAACAGCTCCCACGGCAACCTCCCTCTCTTCCTTGTCTCGTTCCTCGATCAGCTCGGCCGCGTCCTCAACGTCTCGTCCCCGGGCATCCGAGTGGTGGCGCATCTACTCAAGAGCGGGCACGTCATGGACGAGTTCTTGGAGGGGCAGACGATACAGAGGGCCCAGGGCTACAGCGCGAAGTTCACGGACTTGAGGATCGCGTACCTGACAGGCAGGAACTTCTCCCTCACCTTTAGCATCGAGCTCGGCAGCCGCTCCCTCTCCTCCTCAACCTCTCACTTCAACATCCTGCCGTCGGCGCTGAAGGCCAACGGCTGCCCCGGGGACGTCCTGACCGGGCAGAGCTTCCAGCTCACCTTCCACCTCGTCGACCAGAACGGTGTTGTCCTCTCTGCAGACGACGGCAGCTTCAGCATCGAGATCGACCTCCTCCTCGACGGCGCTCCCTCCTCTCAGTACCTCCTCGGCCATCGGACGGCCCTGATCAAGGATGATGCGATCTCCTTCCCGGATCTCCGCATCCTCAACGTCTCCGGCAGCAACTTCCGCTTCCAATTCACCCTGGCGGTGGACGGGCAGCCCATGGGCTCGATGCTCAACTCGTCGGGGAGCTCGGACTGCACCTCCTCCTTCTCTGTCTTCCCTTCCTCCATGCGCCTCGTGCCGCAGGCCGACTGCATCAGCAGCTTCCTGTCAGGGGAACTGCTTTCCTCCTTCACCTTGGAGGTGCTGGACGTCGAAGGCAAGCCAATCGAGACTGTCTCCGACCCTTCATTCGCGCTTGTCAAGGCTTCCCTGCTCCCTGCCCAGCTGGCAGATCAGCTCAACGGCACCACCCAGGTCCCGCTGAGCTCCGGCCGAGTGACCTTCTCCTCTCTCCGGGCCCCCATTGCCGGGATATCACTCCGCCTGCTGTTCGAGCTGCAGCTGTCGATAACCACTGCCGTCATCAGCAGCAACTCCTCTGCTTTCGTCGTTGCCAGCGACCCGTTCGACGTCCTCCCAGTCAGCATCCACCTCGAGAACGCCTCCAGCGTTCCCCACCTCCTCTGCTCTGCCCATCCCCTCTTCCTCCCTCCTCTCCACTTCCTCCTCCTCGATGTCAATGGCGCTCGGATCTCAGCAGCCCTGGACCTCAAGATTGCGGTCTCACTGTACAACAGCAACGGGGAGGATCTCGCTGGTAAGATCCAAGGATCCTCCTGCCACGACGTGTCCTCCTCCTCCTCCTCCGCCCTCTTCACCGACCTTCTCATCGAGGTCAGCGACGTTGGAAGCTTCTCCCTGCTGTTCACCCTCAACGGACCTCTGTGCAACCTGTACCAGGGCAGGAGCTACTCCCTGGACCTCAACAGCTCTTTGTGCCAGCTCCAGGACCCCACGAGCATACTTGACATCCAGCAGTACCTGTCCAACAGGACGAGCACTGCTGAGCTGGTGCTGGGAGGGGAGGAGGAGGCGTTCGGCCTGCAGGCGAAGACTCTGACGTTCATGTCCCAAGAGAGCGGCTCGAACCTCTTCCTTGACGCGCAGTTCCCCTTCCTGCAGAACTCCTCCAGCCTCGGCTCCTTCTCCCCTCTAGACGCGCACGACGTCACGATCTCCTCCGCCAACTTCTCCGAGCTGTCGGTCAAACTCCCCGACGACCTCGTCCGGCCCCTTGCCTACTCTGAGGTCACCAGGTTCAGCCAATGGAGAGGAGCAGAGATCAGCGAGAGGTGGGATGCGTCGTTTGAGCCCCTCAAAGTCGCCTACTACACCCGAGCAGCGGGCAAGAAAGACAGTCTCGAGTCGGACGTCCAGTACGACGTGCCGGGACGGGTCTTCCCTCCTGACGTCCAGCTGAAGGACAGGAGGACGCTAACGCCCTGGGCAGCTCGCTATGAAGGCAGCAGCTTCCAGCTGCGGAAGCAGAGATGGAGAGACACCTCGGGCAATGGTCAGGACGCGATCGTAGAGTCAGGCTACTGCAACTGGCCGGGCCCGAGCTCGGGCAGGCCGGTCGTGATGGGCTCGGGGACTGAAGTGATTCTCTTCCCCGAGGGCCTTCTACAGGAGTCCTTTACCCTCTGCACTGCCTACCGCAGCGCCAACGGCAAGACGCCATGGCGGCTAGTGCGAAACCAGAACGAGTCTGACCTGTGGTATGAGCAGACCTTCCAGCAGTCCCAGATGACCGTCGACGAGTGGAAGCTGGTGTGTGTGTTCAGAGACGTCACCTCCATCGCGTTCCAGGAGATTTCCTACAGCGGCGATCATTCCCTTCCGTCCTCCCTGCCCGCTGCCGATCGCCTCTCCCTCATCTTCAACCCTTCTTCCTCCTGGTCCCTCCTCGAGCTCGCAGTCTGGCCTCGCGTCCTTGGGGCCGCTGACTACGGGGAACTGGTCACTTTCTACAACAACATGGCATACTCCGACACCCTACCCAGCCCGACCCCAGCTATGAAGCAAGCTCCGCATATGCCAGAGATCTTCCGTTGCTCCGCCATGCCCACACTGCCCTGCCGCCTCCCCTCCGGTAACCTCTGCTCCTCCAGCAGCTCCGGAGCTCGCGCTACAGGCGGGTCGGTGGGCTACGACGGGGTGGTGATCTCGTCAGAGGTCCAGGTGTGGGTGACGAGGGACTACGCGCCTGGCAACGAAGAGCTGCAGGTCTCCTCGCTCGAGCTGCTGGGCTTCCGGCGGGACGCTCCTCTCGAGCAGGACGTGCTCGTGTCGTTTGCTGGGTATCAGCTGCAGGTGGTGGGAGTGAGCTGGACTAGCAGTTCGGTCCTGGTCACGCCAAACTACCAGACGCAGGTGGTCCTTGCAAACACGCAGGCGGTCACGATCGTGAATGTTTGCGGGTACGAGGCCTCCCAGCCAGTCGACATCGCCATCTTCTCAGCTCAAGTGGCTGCTGGGCCCGTCAAGGTGTTCTACTCGATCGGCACCGACAGCTCTCTCCCCCTCATGCAGGAGGCCAGCTGGGCAGAGGCAGGAGGGTCAGGGCAAGTCCTGCTGGGCGCCGGCAACATCTCCCAGCTCAACTTCATCACAGGAGAAGTCCCATCCTTCGCAGGTCCCAGGAGGAGCTTCAGGCTCGACACGGACCCCTGCTCGCTCTCCGTCGACTCTCCTTGCCAGGTCCACGAGATGTGCGTCAGCATACCGGACCCTCTCTCCTCCCCCTCCTTCTGGTGCATCCCAAACATCAAGTACTGCCTCCCCGGCTACGCCTACTCCCCCCTTAATCTCAGCTGCCAAGCGTGTCCTCCCAACACTTTCAAGAGCAAGAACTGCCAGCAGGACTGCGGCGTCTGCCGCTCCTGCCCTCCCCGTTCCTTCAGCCCCCCGGCCAGTGTTATCGACTACGACTGCTCCTGCCCCGATCGACTTACAACTCTGCAAGAGTTCACCCTGCCCTTCGTCCGCGGGTACCAGGTGACTTCTAGTTTTGACCTCCTCGCATATTCCCAGTCCTCCTCCCCTGTGCTCCCTTCCCCCCTAACACAACCGTCACCCATTACCGTTCATCCTCTCTCCCCTTCCTCCCCGCCCTCCCCTCTCTCACCCCTCCCCTCCTCCTTCCCCTCCCCTCTCACTATCCCTCCTCCCCATCCTCCTCCGCTCCCCTCAGCTCTTCTGGCGCAGGTCTGGGAGGAGATTGACAAGTGGGGATACGTCTCCAGCATGCCACTGCCCTGGGGCGAGACGAGCCAAGTGAGCTGGCAGGAAGTTCTCAACCTGACTCTGTCAGGGTCTGCCAGCATCCTTGGTACCTCCACTCAACTGTTGAACAGCGACCAGCAGCGTAAGCTGCACTTTCAAGGTTTCAAGTGTTTGCAGGACGGGGTTGTGCATTGACTCGATCATCTCAGATTGGTGTAGTCATGTTCTCGTCAGCAACAATCGCGAGTTTTACGCTTCCCTGACGAGCGATGGGGCCCTTGAGATCAGAAACAGCACAAGTGATGAGATCCAATGGAGGTCTCGATCCGGCCCCCTACTGGTCAGTTGTACCAACAGCTCCTCTCCTCCTCTCGCTATCTCTTTTCTTCTCTGTTCTCCTCTTCTCCCCTTCCCCCTCCTTCCGTGCCTCTCCTCCTCTTCTCCCCTCGCATCTTTTCTCATCTTCTGCTCTCCTCTCCTCTCCTCTCCTCTCCTCCTACTTCTGCTCCTCTCCATGATCCCTTCTATAGGAGAACTCGATCTGTTACCATGAGCTTCCCACGGATCTCGTCAACTTCACCTTCCAACTCTCCGACCAAGGGGCTCAGATCGTCTTCTCGCCATCATCTGAGGGTACCAGCCCGGTAGTTTGGCCGCAGGTGAATCGAGCATCCTGATCGAAGTGCCCCTCCTCCCTCCTTGTCCCTCCTCCTCTCCTACCTGCTCTCTGCGTTCCCTTGCTACCTGCTCCCTCCCTCCCTCCATTCTCGCTCCCTCCTCGCTCCTTCCTCTCATCTTGCTATCTTTCCTGCTCTCGGTACTACTCCACCTCCTCCCTATTCATCCTCCTCGTCCTCTTCCCCTTCCCTCCGCTCCTGACTCTCTCACTCGCAGCTCGACAACAACGACATGCATCCTTCCGACTCCGTCATCCTCCGGGACGACGGCTCCCTTGTGGGCGCAAACTCCTCCTCGCTGGTATGGCAGACGATAGCTGGAGATCTGCTGGGAAACTTCTGGATGTGCTACATGGACCAGTGCTGCTGGTCGAGCAAGATGAGCACGGGAGGGTCGCAGAAATACCTCAGGTGAGCACCTGCTGGGAGAAGAGGGGGAGGGGAGGGGAGGAGGGAGGAGGGGTTCTTAGAGAGGGGGAAAGGAGGGTCGTGCGTCCATGGTAGGACTGACGAGGAAGAACAGGAGGAGGGCGGGTGCGAACGAGAGCGTCACGTGCGAAGACTCGATCTTCAGCGTCGCCTCGGGGATGAGATTCTCCGTCGGCAACGGGAGCCTGTCGCTCTACTCTAGCGACTCGACCAGCGCTGTCATGTCCTCCCAAGGTACCTTGCTCTCTCCGTCCTCCTTGCTGCTCATCGCTCCTCCTGCTCCGCTGCCCTCTGAAACCTCTTGCAGTGCTCGATGTCGGGGACAGCGACTCTCTTCTCTACTTCTGCCCCTATGGCCTCTGCTTCTCCTCCCTGGACTCGACGTCAGCTCCCCTCAGCACTGTCCTCGTCCAGAATCTCTCCGAAGCCATCCTCCATCGCTTCACCTGCGAGTCCTCGGGGTCGGTTCTTCGCGCTCCTACTGGCCTCCTGGAGGCCTCCCACCCTCACAACGTCTCCCGCAACTGCTCTTGGACCGTGCTCCCCTGCGCCAACCGCTCGCTCCGCCTCTTCATCTCAGCTGAGACTTTCCAGCAAGGGCAGGAGAACTGCTCGGCTACCGGCAACTTCCTCTCGATCAGTTTGTGCCAAGACTCCTCCTGCTCGTCGTTCCAGCAGGAGCTCACGATCTGCCCTGCCGGCCGCGAGAAGTTCTTTCTTGCGACCAGCCCGGGAGTGGGAGTCAAAGTCTCCTACGTGGCCGATGTCAATGTGATTTTGACAAGCTCGGAAAAGACTCCAGCAGGCTCCAGCCAGCTGGAGGTCAACATATCGAACTCTTCCACCTTCAATACGTCAGATGTCAACTCTACTAGTGCCAACAGTACGTACCTCAACACGTCGAACGCAACCAACGCCAGCTCAGTACCAGCTGGGGCAAGTAGCATCGCGGTTGACTCGTGGTTCTCGGCCTCCTGGTTTCAAGAGCCCGTCGACGACCTCGGGGGCTGCAACTTCACCTGGACGAGTCAGAACGGCACCAACTACAGCAGCCTCAAGCTGAACGGGAGCAGCATGGAGGGGCCCTGCAGCTGGATCCTGGAGGCGAGCAACGGGAGCGTCGTTTCGTTTATCGTCAACGAGCTCCAGGGCGCAAACTCGTCGGGTTGCGGCGACTTTTTGCTGGTCGAGACGTGCGATGGCGTCTCCTGCTCCAGCTGGACGCCAGCTGAGAAGATCTGCGCGAGGGCGGGAGTGACGGCCAAGATCTTCCACACGAGCGAAGGCGGGAGGATGAGGGTGACAGTGGGGAGCGAGGAGACGATTTCCTCCTCCTTCGCCCTCCTCGCCTCCTGGATCGAGTCTTCGGTCCACGTAGGGAGGTCAGCAGCAAAACCCCTTCCCTCCGTGATGCCATACTTCCCTCCGTCCCCTTCCCCTGCCTCCTCCTCCTCCTCCTCCTCCTCCTCCTCCTCCTCCTCCTCCTCCTCCTCCTCCTCCTCCCTTTCCCTCTCTCCCACTTCGCCTCCCTCTTCTTCCGTAACTCTGACTTGCATATCCTTGTACAGGTCACTGACTCTCGAAGCGGACGGGGCTCTTGTCATTCTGACAGCAACTGACATTTTCCCATTTCGGTTCTAGCGGAGGAAGAAGCTGATGTGGAGAATGTTTCACCAAGTCTTGTAAATAATTGTTTCCACATTCCTCCTCCTCCACCCACTCTGTCCTCCCCTCCCCCGCTGACCTCGTCTCCTCCCCCTCTCTTCCTTCTTCTGGTCTTCTACCTCATTGCTCTGCCAAGAGCGTGAGGAGCAAACGAGAGCACCTTTCCCTCCCTTACCCATGCAGGAGAGGAACGCCAGGTCCGGTGCGATGCACAAGAGTTGCCTGCAAGGAGGGTGAGGAAGAGGGCAGGAGGGCAGAGGCATCGACCCAGCAAAGATAGCTCTCTCATCTGGAACCGTGTCTGTCCGCTCAGAGTCAGTGTGAGAGTCGGAGCAGGAGAAGGAGCAGGAGCAGGAGCAGGAGCAGGAGCAGGAGCAGGAGCAGGAGCAGGAGCAGGAGCAGGAGCAGGAGCAGGAGCAGGAGCAGGAGCAGGAGCAGGAGGAGAATCCTTCCTACCTGGGTTGGTGGCCATCACGGATTGCCAGGTGGTTCCTGAAGGAATGTGAGGAATAGGGAAAAAGGGCAGGAGGGCAGGAAAAGGAGGAGAAGGAGTTTTCTTGGGGAAAGGTGGGAGGGAGCGGGAACCAAAGCGAGTAGCGATGGAGTAGATGGAATCGTCGCCCTTCACGATGTACGGACGCCTGCCAGCTTGTAACCATCCTCCCTCCTCCCTCCTCCTCCCTCTCCCTCGCCTTCCTCTCCCTCCCTCCCTCCCTCCCTCCCTCCCTCCCTCTCCGTTGGGCGAACCCGATGGATATGCGCGAGCCCGGCAGGACCCTATCGGGGTGGGTGATGGAGTTGTTGTTGAGCATGAAGAGGGTCATCCAGTGCATGCCGAACAGGTTGGAGATGGAGATCAAGGTGTCCGTTTCCTGCACGTCGTAGGTGCAGAAGGTCGTGATGGAGGGGCGAGGGTAGACGTACAGCTTGATAGAGGCGGCGATCACGATGTTCTGCTGGGTGTCAGTGAGGAAGAACCGGAGGTCGACTCCGGTTGTAGACGTGGCGATGCCGCGTGGGTTGATGACGACCATCACGTTCCTGGCATACACGGTGTTGCCGTTGTAGATCATCTGGACCCTCTCAGTGGTGAAGTTCAAGAAGATCCCCCCGATCTCGCGGAAGGTCGACGTGTTCTGTCACAGCGGGTGAGCAAGGTAGGCCCGCCTCTCTCGCGTACCTCGCAGCAGTTGTCCGGCACCACCGTCAGGTTCCCCGAGGTCGCTCGGATCGTCAGGGCCCCGAGACGGTTGGCGTCCTCGTGCCCAACTCTGAACGTGTGCGGGAACGTCGGGGTGCCGCTCGTCGTCTTGAGGTCCTGGAAGGTGTTGGCAGGAGGGACGTTGTCGAAGAAGGGGGTAAGAACAGTAGAAGTGAGAGTGAAGGAAACAAGGCCAGGCTTCGTGTTGATGTCCGAGACTGTTATGTTGATGCGAAAGGTCCCGATCACTGCAGGAGTGAGGCGAAGGAACCCGTTGGACTGAGCCACTTCCTTGCTCACTGTCACACTGTCTGGAGCGATGACGACCACAGACAAGGAGGAGGAAAAGACGTAGTTAGGATCATAGTTGCCGATCACAAACGGAACCACTACTGGCTGACCAACCTTCCCGACCAAGTTGTCGATGGGTTCGAAGTACAACCCGTACTCCTTGCAGATCCTTCCCTGACCTATGTTGGGGTCCTTCAGGCTCAGATCGTAGTACCCGGTAGGACACACGCAGATGAAGCTTCCCTGCGTGTCGGTGCAGTTGGCCTTGGGGTCACACACCCCCTGGGTGCACTCGTTGACGTTCTGACACAAGAGGCCGTCGCCCGAGTAGCCGGCGCTGCACGTGCAGGTGTAGCTCCCGATGGTGTTGGAGCACGTGGCGTGAACGTCGCAGGCTGAGGGCGAGAGACACTCGTTGATGTCCGTACATGTGAGAGGAGAGACGGGAATGTTGGTGCTCGTGTCCAACAGCGCTTGGTAGCCTCCATCGCAGATGCACGCTCCCTGTTGCCCGAGCCCCTTCGTGGAAGAGTGTGAAGGACAGGCTAAGCATGTCGTTCCTGTACTGTACATGTTCACCCCACATGCCACGCAGGATGTTCCGTTCAGCAACACCTTCACCTCGTATCCTGGGTTGCAGACAATGGCAAAGGTTCCAGTCACAGAAATGAACAGAGAGAGGAAGACGAGCCAGAAGCCATGCGGACTCATCGTGTTCAATGAGGTTCAAGTCAACCCAAGCGACTCAAGGTTTGTTTGCTCTACCGTCTGTTTTACTGTGTGTTGAGGGCCGGGAATGTTCCTTGCAGCAAGTTTCTGCCAGTCACCGTGACGGTATGCTGTTATTTCCTTATCGACATCATCATCATCATCATCTCTTCTCCTTCTTCTCCTCTCCTCTCATCCCTTCTTTCCTCATTGCCGCACTTGTCAGTTGCTTGACCATGACCCTGCCGTTACAAATTGTAACGATTCAGGTCAAGCATCTTGTTGGGGTCGACATGGCCGGGCATTGTAGCGACTGCGAGGTAAAAGAGCAGCAGCGATGAGAAGCTTGTTTGCGCTGATGACCATACTGATGCACATGCTTGCTCTGCTCCTCTGCATCATCGCTTGCCTTTGCTGTCTCACGCGAAAGGCAACTGCTTGTCTCTTGACACGACATATTGCAGATCGAGCTCAGCCATGACACTGCAGACACCTCGAAATGCGTAAGACCAGTAGCTGCTTGTTGCAGCCATCTGACTTCAATCTTTCATGCTTCGGGATGAAACGGCGCTCTTGCTTGTGCGGGAGGGACACAGCGGGTAAATATCTGTATTGTTTCAATGAGTTCATTCAGGGATCGGGTGGTTGACATCTGTTCTTTTCAACCTTTGGTAAACAAATTGAATGCACCTTTGACGGGCCGGAATAGCGAGTGAGTATCATCTTGTAAATGCCCTCATGGAACAATCGTTAACATCGCTTTGCATTTTTTTCTGTTGCATTTATACGGCTGCTTAGAATGTAAGAAATAACTAGAAATCATAATCTCAACGATTGATTGGACTGAAATTATTTCTTTCGATTTGTTCTGATTGGATGGCCTGTTGAGGGACTGGATAGGGAGTAAGTGACAATTCAACATGATTCCTGCTACGCGATGGGTTGAATGACTTTTTTTGACGTTCTTGTCGTGGAAACTGTTGCTGGGCCTGGATAGCTTGTAAGTTTCATCTTGAAACTTGCAGTCAGGCATTGGACTGATATTTCGAATTTCAAATCACTTATTTTTCACTTGGATGGGTTTGTTGAGGATAGAATGTAAGTCGCCTTCGCTTCGCTGAAGGATGCAATTGAGAGAAGATACGCTGACATCAGTTTGGCAACCGTTTTGGTTATGCTCGGATGGACTGTTGATGGTGTTGGATAGTACGTAAGTGACAAGTCAAAAATGATTGTCTCTAAGATCTGAGATCCTTTGGACTGACATTTGTGATGCTTCCTGGGTTGTTGCTGGATTTCTGGATTGTTGCTATTGGAGACAGCGAGTCAGTATCATATGCAAGAATGCAGTTCGATCATAAAACTGACGTTTTCCTGGATGTGGCATGTGTTGGCTGCTCTGACGAACTGACTATTGGTCTTGACAGCGAGCGGTAAGTGATGATTGGGAGAGATGCTCTCAGATCGTTGAACTGACTAGTGTTTGGCAAATTTCGATTGTTATGCTTCTTGGATCAATGCAAATCTGGTGTCTATGTAGGTTGTAAGTATCCATGAGAAGTGAAGAAAATCAAAGATCGAGTGGAACTGACATTGTTTTTGCCTTCTCTACCTGTTTTCCTCCTGGGCTATTCACTGGGTCTGGACAGCTTGTGAGTAGCAAATACTGCAATGCCTGTCTGACACCGACTGACTGACGTTTTTATTTATCACATAACTGGATTCGGGGACTGAGCGGAATAGTTTGTGAGCGTCTTGTTGAATAAGCTCTTGTGAGAGACTGACATTGATTCTTCTCTTTCCGTTTGTCTTGCCAACCCATGCACGCACTTGAATTGGCCCATCAGTGCTGTGTAAGCGATTTCTTCATCCTGTGTCTGTCTGCAGACCTGACGTTGCTTGTGTTTGGACATGCTGTCGCACACCTTGTAGAATGTAAGTTTGCGCTCTTATACGATCATCGGTGATTGTTCTACTATCTTGACTGATTGGCTCAGTGTGCCCATGCTCGAGGATGGTCGAAATACGACAAGGTAAACAATCGCTTTAAGGACTGACATATGAAGTGACGGCCGCTGTCAGGAGGCATGTTGCCACTGCAAGACACGACTAGTAGAGAAGAGGGAGGAAGAGCAGCGCAAGCTGAAAGAGCAGGAGGAGCAGCGCAAGCTGAAAGAGCAGGAGGAGCAGCGCAAGCTGAAAGAGCAGGAGGAGCAGCGCAAGCTGAAAGAGCAGGAGGAGCAGCGCAAGCTGAAAGAGCAGGAGGAGCAGCGCAAGCTGAAAGAGCAGGAGGAGCAGCGCAAGCTGAAAGAGCAGGAGGAGCAGCGCAAGCTGAAAGAGCAGGAGGAGCAGCGCAAGCTGAAAGAGCAGGAGGAGCAGCGCAAGCTGAAAGAGCAGGAGGAGCAGCGCAAGCTGAAAGAGCAGGAGGAGCAGCGCAAGCTGAAGGAGCAGGAGGAGCAGCGCAAGCTGAAGGATCTGTTGGCGATGGAATACCCCAAGCTAGAGCATGTGGAGTTGAATCTTGCTGTTGATCGAGCCATCAGAATTCAAGAAAGCACGGACAGGTCGAAGTCTGGCCTGTACTTCATCTTCAAATGCATGGTGAAGGTTGATAACGTGCAAAGAAAAGGGATACTGAAAGCAGCAAAAGATAAAACAAGCGAGGCAAAGCTGCGTCGTGAACTTTTGTTCTACACCAAGATCCATAGGGACAGCAATGCACAAAATTATATCGTCAAGGATATATACATGGAGGAGAAATGGAGTGTGGACGGTTGCTGTGGTTTTCTTGCCATAGTTACAGAGCGAGCAAAGCAATCTCTTGCAGACTGGATTGCTGAGACTGATTTTGAAACACGTCAAGATCACAAACTGGGGATCTGCCGGCAGCTGGGGAGAGTTGTTTCTTACCTACACAAGCAAAATCTGGTATGGCTTGCAGTGAAGCCTACTAACTTTCTCATGTTCAAAAACCACAAGATCAAGGCTGTAGACTTTGATTCTGCAGATATGGTCGGGGCTAATGTGACCCGACGGAGTTTTGCATACAGCGCACCAGAACTGATGTTGAGAGACTCTGTTGCAGCTTCTTTCCTGATGGACGCTTGGTCCTTGGGAATGACCATCTTCGAAGTTTTTACAGCTAGAAGCCTCTGCGCCTTGTTGGGACTGAGCAATGAGGATGACGTAGTACGGTTCTGGAACAACGATGGGAGTGAAAGACTACTACAAGAGAAAGCAGGAGAGGTGTTGTCAAGCTCCAGTACTGACACGAGCCTGAATCATTTACTCTTCGGAAGAGACGGAGTCGGTGGCCTGCTGAGGGTGCAGACTTGCAGACGAAGCTCCGTGCTGCAGAGCATGCAAGATCGATCCCTCTTCACGGACCAAGAAACGGTCGTAGGGATTCACGCCCAGCTGAAAAATATACAACAGACTCTGGAACAAATCAAGGGTCAAGTCAGCCTCCTGCATCCTCTCATCTGCGAGGGGCTTGACGGCATCATCGCTCAGGCTGCAACCAACGACAGAGTGCAGGAACAGTTGAAGAGGCTGAGCATCAGCCTGCAGCAGATACCCGACGTGACCAACGACCGGATTGACTCTGACGACATTCGGAGCTATCTCAAGGAGATCTACAAGGCGGTAAAGGCTTGTTCCACGACATCCTCAGGCAACTCCTCCTTCTGTCTAGAAGACGTCAGTCGCACTCTCAAAGAAGCTCTTGCGCACTGTCAGAACGCGCGCAGCAGAGAGGAGAAGGAGATGCTCAGCAAGGTGCTCGAGCAGACTGCAGCCATGAAGTCTCAGCTGGACAGGGTTGAGAATCACATGACTGACATCAGATCAAACCTCAAGAGGGCAGTCGCGACTAGTCGGTCAGCGGTGGCCTCATTGAATGAGCTCTGTCTGGCAGAGTCTCGTGACAGGTTGGCTCCGTACTTTGTCTGGATCTACCCAGCTGAGCGCAAGAAAAGCCTGTTGAGCCGATTGAACCCGGAGAACTGGGTCTACCAAAGAGTTCACATCCGATTCATCTGTCCTGTCAGTCTACGGATCTGCGAGCAAGGGTTTCAAACTGTGGAGATGAAGAGCTGGTTCAAGCGAGCGCTCCCCTATCTCAAGGCTGCCTTGCTCGTCCTGGAGATCGCTCTCAACGGCGCTGCTGGCAGCATTGGCCTGCCATGCCCGGCCCTCGGAGGTCAGATACCCCGAGAGACGCGCGAGCTGGAAGCGGTGAAGGCTCTCAGCGCCTTCGTGACAGAGGTGGCGGTGAAAGAGCAAGTGGACCTGGAACCCATCGAGAGCTATCTGAGGGGTCGGGGAGGAGGGCAGGGGCTGTTGGAGGCGAGTCGTCGTAGCCTGAGAAGCAGCAACAGAGTTGTGGCAGAGCTGATGGAAACTATTGACAGGTGAAAGGCGCTGTCTGCGATGAAGCTTGTTCTAACAGCATGGCAGGGGATGGGTGGACAAGACCGGGCTCAAGTTCGTGACTGCCGAGGATGGATCTGTGGAGTGGGTACATCCGTCGGTAGCAGAGAACTTCAGGAGAGACGGAAGGAGGATGTTCTCTCCGCTACAAGCTCCTTCCGTAGCTCCGCCTTGATCGACATCTCGATCTTGAGCTCCTCCTTGTTGCAGCTGCTCGCCATCAACGCTGCATTCGCGTTCCTGCTTCTGCTGTTCTCGTCCTTCATCCCTCTGAGGCAGCCCGATCTGCCCTATCACGGCCCCCTGCAGAATTCCATGATAACCCGCTTTCACACGGCAGCCCGTGTGAAAGCTTAGTGAGATAGAGAAAAGGTTATTGAAACTCCTTGCCGAGCAACTGATATTGAAACACACGTCATCAAGATGATAACGTAGCTTGCAACCGTCGAACACCGTTCAACGGTTGCAAGCTCTTCAAGCTCTGAAACCTACCTGTGAGCTCCAACTTGACCGTCCTGTCAAAGACCTTCCCCACCCTCCGGGTCAGAGTTTCTTGATGTGCTTTTGCTTGCCGCTCAAGGTTGTTCCAGGGACACTGCGAAACGACAGTGCAAGCCCTGCACCAACTTGCAACGCACCTCCTCCTCATCCTCCCGCCTGTCTCCGCACCAGGGCCTCCGCCGTGGAGTCTATGCACACCAGCCCACTGCAAGTAAAGCCATTAGGTTATGAGCTGAAGTCCAGCTGACTCATTGAGTCACTCAATGCAGCTTGTCAAAGGTTGCCAAAGCGCAACACTGAAACAAAGTTAAGCCAAGTTTACTTCCGAAGATACGGTCAGGCTGCTTGGCATCCCAGTCACAGGGTTTTAAATTGAGTCAAGTGTAAGTTGGGCCCGGCCCCGGCCCGACGGCCCGACACCCGGCCGGGTCGAGTCACTGAGTCAAGTTCAAAGACTCGCACCGTGGCACTGAGAGCACAGTGACCGCCGTCCGATCCCCGGGCCCCGGCCCGGGACGGTAACCAGCCTCGGAACGTTACAAGCCGTTGTACCTTTCTTTCCGTTGATACCAACCGTTGCGTTTTTGAAGCTCTCTTCCATGCTCAAGCTTCTCCTCGCTCTCTTCCATGCACGAGCTTCTCCTCGCTCTCTTCCATGCACGAGCTTCTCCTCGCTCTCTTCCATGCTCAAGCTTCTCCTCGCTCTCTTCCATGCACAAGCTTCTCCTCGCTCTCTTCCATGCACAAGCTTCTCCTCGCTCTCTTCCATGCACAAGCTTCTCCTCGCTCTCTTCCATGCACAAGCTTCTCCTCGCTCTCTTCCATGCACAAGCTTCTCCTCGCTCTCTTCCATGCTCAAGCTTCTCCTCGCTCTCTTCCATGCACAAGCTTCTCCTCGCTCTCTTCCATGCACAAGCTTCTCCTCGCTCTCTTCCACGCACAAGCTTCTCCTCGCTCTCTTCCATGCACAAGCTTCTCCTCGCTCTCTTCCACGCACAAGCTTCTCCTCGCTCTCTTCCATGCACAAGCTTCTCCTCGCTCGATTGTCTCGAGTATTTCATGAAATCTGCGTCAGCCTGATATTTCTTTGCTTCAGATGAAAGTTGCTCTTTCCGACGTGACCAACGAAAGTTCACATGAAGTTCCTGCACAGACAGGTTCGAATACTTCCTCTGACTCCGATTGGTTTCCTCTATTGCTCAACTCATTTCTTGCTCAAAAGTGATTGTTGATGGCCTTTTTGAAAGGTGCAAAACATAGCGAGCTGAAGACAACCACCAAGTCATCGAAGACGAGAGTATCTAACCCAATAATCTCAAAAGAAGTAGTTGTTGGTCAGGATTGCCTCCCTTCAGGTATTCTATCAGCAATGAACTGAATTCCCCTGACTGCCTTACAGTTGGCTTGAGCGTCAGGGTCAGAGCAAGTCACAGCAAGCATCATATCCAGGAGACCGGCAATGGCATCGGAACCATCACGGAAGTTCTTGATGAGGGGAAGTCCTGCAAGGTGCGATGGGAGTACACGAAGAAGGAGGCAACGTACTGCACTGAGGCCAGCAACTCCCTCCTAGTGCGCGAGCGACCAACCGATCCTAACCATGGGCTGGGAGACGCCACCATTGCAACTCCCTTCCTCACTCTCCATCAGCCCAGAGTCAGCGAGGAGGGAGCTGTCTGCATCAGCTCCGCTCCCACGCCCTGCGTCATCACAACGAACCACATCACCAGCAGCAACCCGCCTGACAACGGGATCTCTCAGTTCAAGCTAGGCATGAACTACCTGCAAGGTAAGGGAGTGGAGATGGATGCGGCAAAGGCGGTGGCCTGCTTCTTCAAGGCTGGGGAGCTGGGAGAGAAGAACGCGTTGTTCAACCTCGGGGTCTGCTACAGTCAAGGCATCGGGGTCGAAGAAGACCTAGTGAAAGCCTTTGAAAACTTCAAGAAGTCTGCAGACCTCAAAGACATGAAGGCTGAGCTTCAAGTAGGTATCTGCTACATGGTGGGCAAGGGAACGGAGGTGGACGAGGAGCAGGCCGTGGCCTACTTCAGAAGAGCCGCTGAGCAGGGGGATGCCACCGCTCAGTACAACATGGGAGTGTGCAACGGGAAGGGACGAGGCGTGAAGAAGAGCCTGGAGGAGGCAGCTCGCTGGTACAGGAAGGCAGCGGAGCAAGGAGACAGCATGGCTCAGTTCAGGCTCGCTCTATGCCTGGCAACGGGCAAGGGAGTGGCCAAGGACTTCCCAGAGGCCATCAGGTGGTACGAGAAGGCGGCGGAGCAGGAGCATGGGGGAGCTCTCTTCAACCTCGGGGTCTGCTATGCACAAGGGGATGGGGTTGAGCAGGACCACACCAAGGCCGTCTCCTACTACAGGAAGGCCGCTGACCTCGGGGTTGTGCATGCTCAGCACAACCTGGGGCTCTGCCTCCTCACTGGGCAGGGCGCGGAGCCGAGCCCCGAGGAGGCGCTACTTTGGTACCTGAAGGCTGCGAAGCAGGGAGACGCTAAGGCTCAGTTTGCCGCTGGCGTCTGCTATGAGAGCGGGCAGGGAGTGGACAAGGACGTTGACATGGCGATGTCGCTGTACGAGCAGGCGGTCAAGGCCGGGAACGCCAAGGCCATGGTGGCCCTGGGGCTCTGCTACAAGAACGGAGTCTGCGGGAAGCCGGAGAGAAGCAGGGCGACCTTGCTGTTCCAGCAGGCTGCGAAGTTGGGGAACCACCGGGGGATGTTCCACCTGGGGATGAGCTACCTGAACGCGGAGGCGGCACCTGAAGGGAAAGAGGACGAGGGGAAGGCGATGGAGTGGCTGAGAGCAGCGGAGAAGAAGGTTGAGGACCCGGTCGCTTCCGCTGCTGCTGACGCATCAGCAGGGGAGCAAGGAGGCGACGAAGCAGCTCGAGGCGATGAAGCGCAGGGAGGAGGAGAAGCGTAGGAAGCGCCCGCGATCTCCCGAGATGTGCTGGAGGAGGGGAGGCGGTTCCGACCCGCTGACTTGCCTGCAGAGAGAGCAAGGAGGAGGTGCCAGCGGTTGGCCCGGCCTTCGTCGAGAGCTCACAGCTCTTCGAGGTTCTGCTCTACCTCTCCTCCTCCCATCCTCGGCCTGCTCTCCCTTCCTCCTGGCGCCAACCTGCTCTCCTCTCCTCTCCTCTCCTCTCCTCTCCTCTCCTCTCCTCTCCTCTCCTCTCCTCTCCTCTTCTCCTCCCACTTTCCATGGCTGAGTTGGTCGTAGCCGGCCCCAGACAAATGCTTCTCTCCTCCTCCAGTCGACAAGGGCGACTTTTCCTTCGCCTCTAGGATGAGCACAGCTCCTTGCGCTGGACCTCCGCCGCGGGTATGAGGAGAGAGGAGCGAGGAGGCGGAAGTCGAGCTGACGTGGGGGTGTAGGAGAGGAAAGGAGACACTCGCTCCTCTAAGAAGGCGAAACGCAAGCAGCCAGAGACTGAGGATCCAGAAACGTGAGTGAACTGCTGCTGCTGCTGCTGTTCCCCTCTCCCCATATCTTCATCCTTCGTCTCTACCGAGGACCGTAGCTGAAATCCCCTACAGCCCAGCTCGCATTCGATGCAGTGTCACTGCCCTGTTCAAGAAGAAGAGGAAGTGAAGGATGAGGTCTCAACTGACGGGAGGAACAGAAACGGGTAGGCAACGAGCGAGAGAGACTGACAAACTGACAAAATGAGAGCGGCAAATAAAATTTCTCTGCATTCCTCCTGCCTCCCTCCCTCCCTCCCTCCCTCCCTCTTCCTGACTCTTCCTCTCTCTGCCCATCCCAGCAGCTGAAACTTTGGTGGGATGCCGGAGCCCCAGTGTTTCCCACATGAGCTCCTGAAGGAGCTGAAGAGAACACGTGAGGAGTAGTGGGGAGCAAGGGGAAAGAAAGACAGGAAGAGCCTTGTGAAGACACAGAGAGGAAGGAGGACGAGTGGGTGGAGGGTGGAGGGAGGAGGGAGGAGGGAGGAGGGAGGAGGGAGGAGGGGGGAGGGGTGAGAGGGAGTAGGGAGGAGGGAGTTGGGAGAGGGAGGAGGGAGGAGGGGGGAAGGAGGAAAGGGATTCTTACACGCAGTCCGGGTTCCCTGTGCTGCTCATGTCGACCTCGAAAGTCTTGAAGTTGAGGTACTGGTGTCCGTTGCGATCCTTGGGGAGCTGATGAAGGCATGAGATCAGGAAGAAGAAGACACTGTCGTACACAACAACGACAGTAGAGGGTGGGTCGGAGGAATGGTGGTTGTAGTGGTTCTGAGGGAAGAGGAGGAGGTGAGAGGAGGAGAAGGAAGAGGACGACGACGACGGGGATCATTCTCGCCTGCACGGTGATCATCTTGGGTGGGCAGGAGTTGAAGGCCGTGCTTCCAAGGACTGAGCAGGGACCTTGTGCTGCGAGATTCCCACTTGCCACGACATTCTCGTGGTGCTGCATGGTAGCGACCGACCAGTTCTCCAGCTCTTTGGTCTTGTCCACGAGCTTGACCCTCCCCCTCTCGTCCACCTTATCCCACACGTTCTGCTCTATGGCGCGGGCGAGGAAGCTGTCGACTACCCGCTGGAGATGCGGGGTGAGGGGGAGGAGACGAAAGGTGATGAAGGGGAAGAGGCGAGAGGAGCAGCGGAAGAGGTCATCAAGGTAGAAGAGGAGAGTTCGGAGGAAAGGAGGACAAGCAGGAGTAGGAGGACGACAACAAGGAAGGAGGAAGGAAGGCAAGGTGCAGGAGGGGCGAAGAGGATGAGAGGAAGAGCAGCCGGAGGACGAGGAGAGGAGGGGCAGAGAAGGGAGGAGATGGAGGACGAGGACGAGGAGGGGCAGAGGAGGGTGTAAGTCAGACAACCTGGTGCTTCTCTCTGGAGGCTCGCTCCTGGACTCTCTCCTCGGGGTTGGGACGGCGGTACTTGCTCTTGCCGTCGCTCCTTGCCATGAGGACGTCAGCAATCGCCTTGTTTTTCTGCACGGCCCGCAGCACGAAGTCCCTGTTCTTCCTTTGCAGGACTTTCTGAATGTACTTGCCCGTCACCGGATCCCTCAGGTGCTCGTCGAAGTAGAGTTCTGACTCTTCCGGCTTCCCGTCCTGCAAGAGGAGACGAAAATCAGACTCCCCTCTTCCTTGCGATGTCTACCCTCATTCCTTCGAGCATTCCGCCTCTCTTCTCCCTCTACGCCCCCATTCCTCTTCCTCTTCCTCCTCCTCCTCCTCAGACGATCCCTACTTCACCCCTCCTCCCTCCTCACCTCCCCTTCCTTGTGTGCATCCTCTGCATCCTCGGTCAACTTCTTCATCATTTCCGTCCACGTCTTGCCCAAGTCGGCGATCATCTCCTGAAATACTGTCGGGCGAGCTTTGGGTTTGTTCTTCCCCAGCGTTCGCTTCTGCAGCTCGTAGTCTTTCTGCAGCTGCTGCAGCTCCTCCGCCTCCTTCCCCAATCCTGCAAGGATGAGTTGAGCATAGGATGGTGTGAAGGAGCACGCGGAGCAGAGTGGAGGAAAGGAATGAGTGGAGGAGGATGCATAAGGGGGATGAGGATGGGATAGAATGGCGATACAGATCGGGCAGCAGACAAGAAGCAAAGGCAGAACGGTGAGAGTGGGAGCGCATGGAACGTGAGGATGGTTCCCACGACAGAGGAAATGATGGAGTAAGGCAGTAGAGAAGGAGCAAGGGGATCGAAGAGTTCCCACTCAAGTCAAGCTTGTTGATGAGATCCAATTTCGCCCGAAGCTTCGACTTGTCCATCGACTTTCCCTTGATCAACTCCATCACACATTCATCATCCTTCCCCTCCTTCTCACCGATTCCTGCAGGAACGATTGTGTATTGTCCTAGCAGAACTTGGTCACCTACCCATCTCCTCACCTCTACTTCCTCTGCACCTTCTCTTTGGCAAGTTTCTGCGGCCAAGGTCAAAGGAGTCACGAGTTTGCCTGACGCTGTCACCTTCATCAGCTCCGACTTCGCTGAGATTCGATCCTGCAGCGGCTTGGCTTCGCCAGCTCGTTGAGCAAGAGCTTGTTCATTCCGTCTGACAACGGTCTGTGTCACAGAGGAGGGAAGGGAGCAGAGCAGAGCAGAGCAGAGCAGAGCAGAGCAGAGCAGAGCAGAGCAGAGCAGAGCAGAGCAGAGCAGAGCAGAGCAGAGCAGAGCAGAGCACGGGTCGGATATTCTTGCCTGAAAAGAGAAGTCCCAGTGACCGGATCTCGCACCTTTAGCAGAAGGGATCAGAGTTGCTTCTCCTTTGCTCTTGTAAACTTACATCCACATTCGCAAACTGAGTTCGACCATATTCGAAAGCGACTCCCTGACTCTTCCCCTGCGTCTCCTTTCAATCCCTCCCCTGTCAACTCCCTTCACTCCTCAGTCACCTTGCGGCGATCAAAACTTTGACCGAAGGATTGCATGGGTCTGCGTGGGAGGTTTACCAATAAAGAGTATCTTCCCATCAAAATACTTGAGTTGATCGCTCAAAGGAAATTTCTTGCCCTCTACGATGTACTCCGTCTACCACCATGTCAGTTCGGCCCCCACAAGAAGCCTTCATTACGCATTGTTGCGCTTGAGTAGCCTCGACGACTGTCGGGAAGATGTCGAAGAGAGGGTCCCATATGTAGCTTTGATCGCATCATCAAAGATGTAAATGAGGCGTCTGAATGACGGACGTCAGACAGGGAGAGGCGACGAAGAGCTTGTTCTGACCTGGTCACCTTTCCAACAGCTTCGGCTCTTCTGGATCCTGTTTTCAACAACGCATCAGAGAGATTCCTAGCGGTCTATTCCAATATCACTAGCTTCGACGTCGATGCACCTCCCGCTCCACTGTCAGGAATGCTGAAGTAACTGAGGTGAGCAGAAAGGCGACAAGTGAATGTGTCTTCACTCTAAGTCCTTGGGCCTTCGCTTAGGCGTGTATCCTCCTTCCTACATTCGCAGCTCAGACCGCAATGCCGATCAGACCCCATGTAGCTTACGCGGAAAGGCCAACCAAGGAGCTTCCCGATCTCATGGACGTTCGTCTTGTGCTTCAGCTGATATGACAGGAGATGTCACACGGCTCGTCAATCAAACAATGCAACCGTCTCTCACGTTCTCTTCGATTTCTTTCCTTGTTGCCCTGTCATACCATGCCACTCTCCTCTCGTAATCGAGCTTGCAGTCATAAATGTCATGGGGACGTCTCCCTTGACCTCTATCAAACGCTCACCACTTCCAAGTCAGAGTTGGCGATCTTCTCGTGCTCGTCGTACCACCCAACTGCACAAGGTGCTCAGTCACAAGATATGCCGATGGACAAGTCAGAAGTCTCCTCACAGGGCTGCCATGTCGGCGCATCTGCGCAACAAACTCAGTACCATCACCATGGGAGCGCAAGGCACGCTGCTGCGACATCCCCATCCACCTCATCCTCCATCCCCCGCCATGGCGCTGACCTTGAGGCCTCCTGAGCTTCTTCGCTGCTTCATAGCGGCTGTAGGAGGAGGGACCAGGCCCTCCCTCAGCCGCCGTGAAGGCCCCGATCGGCATACCGCCGCCTCCTCAGGTTGACTAGCAGAAAAAAAACTCTTCTTTTACATTTTTTTTTGTTCTCCTCCTTTTACAGTTGTTTTGTTTCCCCACATTTGTTTTTACATTCGAGAAGCATTCCCTGCGAAATGAAGAACGAGGAGGAAACGAGCGGGAATGGGAGGAGAAGAACCAGGAGAAAGATCAAAGCAGGAGGATTATGAGAGTGAAGTGCTGATTCATGGACGCAAAATGATAGCCCGGTTGATAGAAGGGAGGAGTGGGAGACAGAGTGCCATGTAGTTCTCAAGACATGATAATCAAGGCTGCACAGAGTATTGATAAGGATAGGAGCCAGTGTGTATGAAAGATAAATACCTACAGCGTCAAATAGCACGAGGTCTTTTGATAGTCACCCGGGATGGGCGAGAGTTGTGAAATTCTTCCGTCTGCTTCCAATAATGCTTCCTCAGGGGCTGCTGACGGCTCGCGGACCAGGGGGGCAGCGAATGTATGAATCCTTCCTTCTTCAACCGGAGAAAGAGAGACGCAGAGCAAGAGAAGCTCAAGAAGAAATGGCAGATCGATGAGGACAGCGATGAGGAAGACTCCCTGGACCCGTCGGAAACCCTCACGTGCTGTACCTGCCGAGGAGAACCTGACCTGCGGTGCAACGACTGTTGCTCCTACTTCTGTTCGCAGCACTTCGTGGAGAGTCACCCGCTGGACGTGGACGATGGAGGGAGGGAGGTTGAGTCGGTCAAGAGCAAGCACAGGTTCCGTGTCCTCGTGGGAGTGCTCGAGAGCAAGTTCGACGACATGCCTGTTGGGTGGAGGGTGGATGACGAGCTTTCCCGGTTTGAGCAAGCGAAGCTAAGGGCGGAAAGGAAGAGGAAGCGAGAGGAGGAGGAGGAGGAGGAGGAGAGGAAGAAAAGGAGGAGGAGGAGGAGGAGAAGAGGAAGGAGGAGGAGGAGGAGGAGAGGCGGAGGCAAGAGGAGGAAGAAAGCAGAAGCAGGCCACCGCGAGCAATTCTCAGTCTGAACTCGATCAGCTGGACAGCATGAGGGACCCTGACGATATCTTCAGGGTGGTGATAGTAGCCAACATCTCCTTCGAGGTAGGAGAGGAGGAGGTTCGAACCTTCCTCGCCAGAGCTGGCAACATCACCGACTTTCAGTTCATCAAGCACGGCGACGCCGCCAAGAAGCCCAACATGCTCCACAACGGCTCTGCTCGTGTCCAGTTCGAGTCCGTCAAGGGCGCTGCCTGCGCGCTGGGCCTGCACGGGCTTGACTTGCATGGGCGCCCGCTGCGGGTGCTGACCGTCGGGCAGTCGATGAACGGGGGAGGCGGCTCGTCGTCGCGGTCGGTCCCGTACAAGGTGAAGATGTGCCAGCACTTGCTCAACGGCCAGTGCCGCAAGGGCACGAGCTGCAGCTTCGCACATCATCCGCAGGAGCTGCCGGGAGGAGGGAAAGTTCATGTGCCTCCGAGCGCGCCGGGACAGAAGCACGGGGTTGACGGAGGCTTCCGATGGTGAGCGAGGGGAGGGAGGAGGGATGGTGAGGTCCAATTAAAAGTCGTGATGTCGTTCTTGCAGGTCGTGAAGGATGCGGGGGGAGGATGAGGAGGAGGAGGAGGGAGGGGGGCGGGGGGGGGGGAGGAGGTGGGGGCGGGGCTACACTGAAGGAGAGCAGGAGGGGGGGAAGGCAGGTGTGTAAAACCGTATCTGATTTAATATACAAGTTGGGAGTTACAAACGGAAAGTCTCGACGTGGACGCTGAAGCCATTCTCGCTGCAGGAGGAAATAAGAGAGAGGAGGTGCAGGAGGAAATAAGAGAGAGGAGGTGGCGATGACAGGAGAAGAAAGGAGGAGGAGAGAAAGCAGAGAAGGGCGAGGACGGGGGCGAGGACGGAAGGCAGATATTGAACAAGGATGGGAAGGAGAGGGAGGGAGAGGAGGGAGGGATAGAAGAGGAGAGGGAGGTGGTCATAAGGCTGGGAGGTTGAGACGACATGCTGACCTTGCGCGAGCTGAGGCCTCTCGAGTAAGACCAGTGGGCCGCAGAGAAGAGCCTGAGAGACAATGAGCGAGACGAGGAGAGAGGTAGAGAGACGAGGAGAGAGGTAGAGAGACGAGCAGAGAGGTAGAGAGACGAGGAGAGAGGTAGAGAGACGAGGAGAGAGGTAGAGAGACGAGGAGAGAGGTAGAGAGACGAGGAGAGAGGTAGAGAGACGAGAAGAGAGGTAGAGAGACGAGAAGAGAGGTAGAGAGACGAGGAGAGAGGTAGAGAGACGAGGAGAGAGGTAGAGAGACGAGGAGAGAGGTAGAGAGGGATGTTGAGCATAGTTCTTACCGCCTTGTCTCCCATACTTTCCTGAGCAGCGATGCGGATGAGCTCGGAGAGCTGAGGTCTGAGAGATGTCAGGAGGAGGCGAGGAGAGCGTCGGGTGCGATTGACCTGCCGAGGGTGAAGGGGATCTTGACAAGCTGATAAGAAGCTGCGAGTGAGAGACGATGAACAAGACAAGGAGAGACGAGAGACAAGAAGCTGGAGGGAGGGAAGGGGGGAGGGATGGAGGGAGAGAGGGAGGAGAGAAGAGGCGAGAACAGGAAAAGCGAGAGAGAGGGAGAAGAACTATGGGAAGGAGGGAGACGAGAGGAGGTAGGGAGAGGATGAGCAGGAGCGGAAAAGGGAAGGAAAAGAGGGAGAGTAGGAATGAGAGCAGTATACCACTTGCGACTTTTGCGTGACATAGAGGTGTAGCTTCAGCTGAAAGTCCGTGCTGATGCGAAAGTTACACAACAAACAGGAGACAGAGGCGGAAGGAGGAGCTGCAGGAGCAGGAGCAGATGTAGGAGCCGAGGAGGGAGCAGGACCAGCACCAGAGAAGGAGCAGAGGAGGAGGAGAGAGGAGGAGGAGAGAGGAGAAGTGGGAGCAAGAGAAAGGGTTGACCTCACCTCATCATCTGTGTCTGCATGAACGCATGCTCGAGCAACTCCTGTAGGTTCCCCTCGTCAGCTCCTCCCACTCCCCGTCAGCTCACCTGAAACCACAGCAGGTGCGCGGAAGATTGAACGATCCAGATCAGACGCAGGGACCTGGGGGAGGAAGGGAGGGAAGGAAGGAGAGGGAGAGGGAGGGAGGGAGGGAGGGAAGGAGGTGGGGGACGGGGACGGGGACGGGGAGGGAGGGAGGGAGGGAGGGAGGGAGGGAGGGAGTTTGCATAGGCAGAGAGGAGGAGGAGAAGAGAGGAGAGGAGAGGTAGAGGCAGAGGAGGAGAGTGAAGGAGCATGTCATGCCAAGAGGATAGGAAGGCAATCTCAATCACCTCAATGCTGGCAGCTCAGACTTCCTTCTCTCCGGACTCAACGCCATCTCCTGCAGGCACGTCAGAGGAGAGGAGAGGAGAGGAGAGGAGAGGAGAGGAGAGGAGAGGAGAGGAGAGGAGAGGAGAGGAGAGGAGAGGATAGCACATAGACAATGACACAACAGGAAGGGCAGGTCGTGTAATCCTCACCAGCACGGGCATCATCGGAGTGATTCCAATGCCTCCCGCGATCATCAAGACCTTCAGCACTCTCATGACCTGTCCTCCTATCCTTTCCTTCCCTTCCCTTCCCTCCCCTTTCCTTCCCTTCCCTCCCCTTCCCTTCCCTTCCCTCGTTTCCCCCCCTCCCTCCCCCTGCCTCTTCTTATTCTCCTCACATGTTGAAACTCCGCAAGCTTCAAGCTCATGTGACCTGTAGCTTCGTTATCACACGTCTCACTTGTACAGGATGATGGAGATGGCAGTGATGATGATGATGGCGAATGATGGTGATGTAGCAAGACAATCTGGTTGATCATGACAGCAAGCACTCACCGTACGGTCCCTCCAGTCTCACTCGAATGTCTGAACCCTGACAAACACAAGTCCAATCAGCATCCCGTCCTGCCCTCCTCCTCTTCTACTCCCAGCTTCTCCTCCCTCCCCGAGATCGTCTCGTTCACCTTGTTCTTGGCAGCTTCCAGAAGCCTCTGAGTCCATGTCTTGGGACCCATGCTCTGACAAAGAGTTTCAGGATGCGACGAGGCAGAGCAGCGAGAAGAAAGGAAGGGGAAGTAGGAGCAGAGGAGAGGGAGTGACAAGACAGAGCGAGAGGCAGCGGAGAGAAGGGAGAGGGGAAGAGAAGAAAGAAGGAGGAGGGCAAGAGAAGTAAGGAAAGGTACGCGGATGAGGGTAGAGAAGAACAAGGTAGAAGGAGGAAAGGACGAAGGGAGTGAAGTATAGGCAGATCAATCACCTTGATATGCACTTGGATGCCCACAGGCTTAGAACCGAGGTCCTGAGACAGAGTGAGTGGAGCAGAGAACAAGGCAAGGACAACAGGCGGAGGAGAGGAGAGGAGAGGAGAGGAGAAGAGGGGAGAGGAGAGGGGAGGGGAGGGGAGGGAAGGCGAGGAGAGGCAGTCTGTGCTCCGTGCTTACCATCCCTTCCAACGTTCCGTCCGCCATCTGAAGAACACAGAAAGACAAGGTTGAGTAAGATGTAGGGAAGTAGAAGGACAAGGTGAAAAAGGATCAGACGTAGCACAAAGCACAAGGAGAACGCAGTGGTGGTGGTGGTAATGGTGCAGGAGGAGCAGGAGAGGAGAGCGACAGAGCTCCATGTGGGAAAGAAGGACTTGCCTGCGACATCTCCTGCTCCTTTGATCGCTCGCGCAGGAAGCTAGAGGAACGTGTGAGAAACATGCTTGAGGAGGAGCAAGGGAGATACCCCGACACTGAGAAGGGATGGAGTGCAGAAGGGTTGGCTGCAACAAGAAGCAGAGAGCAAGAGGTGAGTCGAGATGATCTCCTCGACTCTCTGCACCTGAGATGTCCGAGCAGGCGATGCTGACGAACGACCCGATGGCCCGCGCTCCCCTGCACCAAGACATCAAGAGGAGAGAAGCAGAAGGAGAAGGAGCCGGACGATAAAGGTGACAAGCGCTTGAGCGAAGGAAGAGGACAGGGAGGATGGGAGGCGAGGGGCGGGGAGCAAGAGGAGGAGGAGGAAGCCGGGGAGTCTGGGAGATAGGCCGAGATATGCATCAAGGCAAGAGAACAAGACAAGAAAGAAAGCAAGGACGATATGCCTTACTTGTTCCACAGTCTTTCTGCAACGGCGGGACAGACGATTTTGAGATTGACGACGTCTTCGTCGTATACCTAGAGATAAACGATGAGAGGGATGATGAAGACACGGCAGGTGAAGCCAAGAGGAAGCGAGAGAGTGTGACAGGGAGGAAGACGAAGGGAAGGGGGGGTGGAGGGAGGGGCAGAGGAAGAGACAGAGGAGGGAGAGAAGCGGAGGGAGACGGCAACAGACAAGAGCATGTCAGTTCATCTTCTCCGAGCCCTCACCTTCACTTCCTGCACCTTCACGTTGATCATCCACTGGTACATCCTGCTCACGGCAAGTCAGAAGCAGGGAGAGGGACGGGGCGATGATGCCTCAGCAGGAAGTCGAAGACGAACAGAGCCAAAGGAGGGATGAGATGTACTACAGTGTCGGTAGCATGCAGCACTGCAAGGACCAGCACCTGCTCCCCCCTTGTCATCTCCTGCTCCTCCTTTCCTCCCCCTCCCCCTGCCCGGCCTCTTCTGGATTATCTCTATCTCTTCTTCTTTCTTGTCTTCCTCCATTTTCCTCTCGCAACGTCCTCAAGCTGTTGTCCTCCTCCTCCCTCATTCTCTTCCTCCTGCTCCTGATTCTCACCGGGAAGGCGAGCAAGTGAACGGCCATGAAGAGGTCGTACGCTGACCTCCTGACAGGCTCGAGCGCGAACAGAACAATGAGCAGCATGCCGATCTGCAAGACGTCAGCTGAGAGTCTACGAGCAGACCAAACCTACCCCAGCAAGCATTCCGAACAAGTTGCCAAAGCCTGCGAAACAATGAGTAAGAGAATCGTGAGGATATGACTGGGAGAGGCAAGCCGAGAAGAGGAGAGGAGAAGAGAGAAGGTAAGCCGAGAAGAGGAGAGGAGAGGAGAGGAGAGGCAAGCCGAGAAGAGGAGAGGAGAGGAGAGGAGAGGAGAGGAGAGGAGAGGAGAGGAGAGGAGAGGAGAGGAGAGGAGAGGAGAGGCAAGCCGAGAAGAGGAGAGGAGAGGAGAGGAGAGGAGAGGAGAGGAGAGGAGAGGAGAGGAGAGGAGAGGAGAGGAGATAACACAAGACAGCAGAAGCTAGAAATAGAAGGAAGCGCATTACCCCACAACGTGTCTGTGACAGTGAACATCTGCAGGAAGCCGTACTGCTCGACGCGTCAGCTCTCGCTCAAGTCAACAGAATGCCGGGACTCACTTGCGCGGACATCAAGATCAGATGGATGATCATCACGACGAACGTCACTCGCGAGACAATACGATGATACTTGATCAGCCGCTCGAAGGAGATTCCTGCAGTACAGCTCAATATTGCCCCCCTCTACAGTCCCCTCCTCCTCTTCAATCTCCTCGTCTTGCCTCGCTCTCACCGATCAAGGAAGGCCACAGAGAGTGTCGAGTCGGCAAGAACAAGGTGAGGGCAAGGTTGTACTGCAGCAGGCGACCAAACGCCCTGGCGACCGTCTCAGCGGTCGCACGGGAGAAGAGAGGTGGAGCTGAGAAAGAAGGAAGAATAGGACGAGGAGGACAGGTGGATGATAGGAGGAGGGGTAGCTGGGGAGGGGGGCGGTATTGAGCTGTACTGCAGGAATCTCCTTCGAGCGGATGATAGAGTATGATCGTCTGGAGCCGTGCGGGAAGAAGAGAGGAACGACCAGCCACCACGGGCATCGGAGGGATGCACGTGGTCTT
>NW_005434618.1:367822-380428 GCF_000315625.1 Guillardia theta CCMP2712
CAAAGGAGGCGGAGGCGGAGGAGGAGGAGGCAGAGGCGGAGGCGGAGGAGGAGGAGGAGGAGGCGGAGGCGAAGAACGAGGAGGAGAATCAGGAACGAGGACGAGCAGGTTACAACAAGCACACCTGAGAGGCCATCAGCAGAAGGTAGGTCAGCATTTCTCCCCATGTCATCTCTGCAGCAGAGTCAGACCCTTCAGTTCCTCACAGCAGCAACGAGACCGATGAAGGATTGTGCGACGTCCATGGTAGCCAGCCTGACCCAGAAGCCCGGAGAAGCTGTAAAGCCGCTCAACGACACCAGTGGTAAGAGTCTCTACACTCACTCAGCGACTCTGAGTGATACCACTCGGGAAGACCCAGCTCCTGCTCCCGTCAAGTCACCATCACGATAGCACCATCGCCACCGCCACCCGCATCTTCCGCTTCCTCCTCCTCCTCATCATCATTGCATCATCGCCGCCGCCACCACCAACAACATCCTCACCAACCGCGTCATCATCACCATCATCCTCACCAACCGCGTCATCATCACCATCATCCTTCTCACCAACACAACCATCACCACCACCATTCCTACCTTGGAGAAGAGCTTTCGATGCATGAAGCCGCCGAACTTCCCAGGGCCATTGGTAAGATGGGACAGGATCGCTCCGATCACCTACAGCTCATGAGCATCTTCCTTCTCCTCCCAGCAGCATCACGATCAGCAGGATCGGCCCGTAGAACACCAGCGGGCCGACGACCCACTTGCTCTGATTCAACCTACAACCCCATCAGCTCCATCTAGCCCCAGACAGCAACAGCCATACCGCACGGTGAAAGGTCCTTCTCTCGGGGGCTTGGTGATGTCGTCCGGAAGGTAGTCTCCGTTTGTGCTGGACCTCAGCTCGTACCAGCTGTACAGCCGTCAGGACTCACAGTCGAGCTTATGGAGGGAAGGGACGCACGTGTTTGTGCTCTCGACGAGAAAGGCTTGGAAGCCCAGCTCCTTGTTGCTGGGCCATTGAATCGCTGAGGAGGGAGGGGAGAGCGATAGCGAGACAAAGCGAAGAGAGAAGTAGAGGGGAAAAGATACCAGTCAACAAAGTAAAGACGAGACAAGAGGTGAGAGGAAAGGGAAAGATGTTAGAGAGAGAGAGAAGTGGTGGAGGTGGAGGAGAGAGAGAGAGAGAGAGAGAAAGTAAAAGAGAAGAAAGGTCGAGCAGGAAACAGAGAGCGTCAGATCGATGCTGCTATTGTTTGAGACTCACTGAATCGCAATGGCTTGTCCTTGTTGAAGTATGCTGATCACCACAAACGATCACCACCCTCAGACGACGCCCTTCGTTCCCTCACCTTCTTCTGAGTAATGCGTCACAGCAGCTTTGCCTGGGCAGGAGTCCAAGACAGCCGTGTATGGCTGCAGCGAGCGACAAGGGACGCGAGCAGCAAAACAAACGAATCAGTACGCCGCTCTCATGGGAGGATCCAGAACTGACAGGTAGCGAGGAGAACTCTCCGAGGCCTCCACCGTTGAGGAGGTCATACGACTTGAACAAGAACCCCTTGAAGTTCCCATAGCCGGTCGACTGCAGCACCAAACGTAAATTTACGAGCTGACTTGTATCGCATGGACTACGTTGATGGATAGCGTTGCAGATTTATAAGTGCCGTTGCTGGTGATAGGAGAGAGGACGATCTGCATGGAACGTTACAAGCAGACCTTGCTTCGTCCCTAGGGCTCACCTTAAATCCTCCGTCCAGCGTCTTGGCATTGTTCGGGTGATGGCTGTCGGTTATCATGCCGTAGCATGATCCGGAGATTTCTGGATAGGCAGTGACCACTTCTAAGAGGAGGAGACAAGCACAGAGGCTTGCACAGGATCTCAACATTCTTGAGAATGAGAAGAGCCTGAAGAAGGAAGACTCAGCTCAACAGCAGGCATGGGGTAGATTGTGAAACATGAGGTGAAGGGAGGAAGTTCATGCGGATCAGGAGGAGGAGGAGGATGGAGTCGGTGCTGGTCAAAGCCGACTGTGTATCAGCATGAAGGCAAGAGGATCGGGAAGTAAGGTGGGGGTGGGTGGGGGATACTTCTAAAAAAAATTGGTCAGCAATGCACGGGGTCACAAGCATAGGGAGATAGGGGTACTTCAAAAAACCATTGGTCCCTGCGGAGGGTTGAGGGGTACGAGGGGTGGTACTCGGTGGAATGTTGAGGGGTGTCTTTATAGGTTGATAGATGTATAAAAGGGGGAGGGTGGGGTCATCCAGGGGGTAGTTGGACACATAAGGGACTCTTCATATTACAGGGGACGTGAGGGTACCATTTACGACGGGGGTGGTCATTTGTGAGGGGTGGGTGGATCAATTTGAAAGATTGGAACTTAGCATGAAACCTACTATCTCACAATTTGAAGATTTAGCCAACTCAACTGAGACATTTCAAATGTGTTCACACGTATCACGAATTTGTATAATAAAATGCAATTTGTTTTCACAACTTTTGAGATACATGATTGGAGTTGCTGAAAATGGAAGCAGGTCACCCAGGACCCCCTTCTTTGTAAGGGAGAAGCTGATCCTTGCCTGGGTGGGGTACGCACAACAAAATCTTTGCTTCCATTCTTGGACGCAAGGTCCCCAGGTGTAACTAAAACCCGTACCCCGATGTGCTTGCGGGACTACTACTGGTCCCCTATTTCCCTATAACAACCACCCCCTTCTCGATATCAATGATCCCCCTTGTCCCATGTGACCTGGCGGGGTTGCGACTGCAGGAGGAGCGAGCAACGAGGAGATAAAACAAGCCCAAGGAAAACATCGAACCCCCATCTTATGCACAGAAACAGGCAGAGAGTCAGAAAACAAGAAAGACTCTGAGAATGCATGATGAAAAGTGAAGCCGCTGTGTCTGCTACCTCAGCAAACGAGGAGAAGTTGGCAATGCGGTCGGGACAAGCATTAGTCAGCACGCAGGTTGCGGTCAGGGCAACATTAAGAGCTTCGGAGGCTTCTTGTGCAGTCACTGTGTGTGTTCATGCGAAATTGCGATGATTGGACTTGAGAAGCTCACCAATACAGTACAGGAAAGCTCTACGAAGCAAAAAGCTAGGTTCACTGCCACATGGGCATCAACCTAAAGCACTCAGAGATCGCATCGCTCACATCTACTGCACAGTACAGTTGCATTGTTGCTCATCATTTCCGAATTCCTAAGCTGAGAAAGCAAAGTTTTCTGAGTCCTGAGCACTCCAAGAAAGCGCAGAGAAGAGCGTGTCAGAGCTCATAGGAACCGAGCCCGAGTCAGACAAAGGCTTACTGGAAAGAAAGGACAGTTGGCGGTCTCGTACTCGTGTTTGAAACGGACTTCTCCTGGATAACCCAGGATACTCTAGTTCACTGTGAATCTCATCTGCCGAAAAGGACCCCTCTTGCAAGAACAGTGTACCCGTGTTGGCTTTCAAGCTCAGAGGACGGGGTTCTCTTCCCTACGAGAGAGCAAGGGAGACTCTACCCCTAGTCCTTTCCTTAGCCTACCGTACATAAGGATCAGCCTCTTCAGTCAGCTAGAGGGGTCTGTTCTCTCCTCATGTTGTATCATGCCACACACGCTGATCTAGCATAGTCACTAGTAAACTCGACTGCGCCGTTTTAGCTTTTGCTGTAGACGTCTGTAATTTGCCCGTACAGCTTCGGGGTGAGACATAGCCCGGCCTTCAAGAACTGACGGAAGTAGGGCTTTGAAGCTTGTTGGCGCTGCAATCATAGCCCCGGTTGACCGTTCGGGCCTGCGCCGGCCGGGCGCCAGCCTCCGAGGCGTGCCCGGCTGCGGCACCCGGTACCGTACCGTGGGGCCGCCGGGGCCCACGGTTACAGTACCCGGTACTTGAACGTACGGTCAGTGTATTTTATAATCATGATGATAATAAATAAAGAAGCGAGGCGGGCACGGGCTGGGTTTTCCCTGTCACAAATGAGGATGCGGACGACTTGCAGGAGCAGTTCAAGGAGAGGATCAGGAGAGAAACAAGGAGCAGGAGGAGGGAACAGGAAGCCTTCGACCGGATCGACAAGATCGTGATGCTTCTTGTTGCTGTGTTGAGCGTCAGGGTATCAGGGACCAAGCACAGAAGTTTGCAGCTGTAGCTGTAGATTGTTGAAGATAGAACGAACAGGGGGAAACGCAGCAGCTTAGTGGAAGAGAGATGAAAGGTCTTAAATCTGAGAGAATCTCGCCAGGAAGGGAGGAAACTCAGATGTCACTTGAGTATTCATGGCAGGGGAGATGCATGCTTGGTGGGGAGAGATGGGGCACGATGTCAAAGGCTTGAAATGTTGGTTTAAAGCAGTGTAGCGGCGGCCTTATCTCGTTACTTCTAGATTCATTGCTCGGCGGGGTTTTCGCATCGGTGACAAGTGAACGTGCGGAGCATGGAGGTGATTGCTGTGGAGTTTGGCGGGTCAGCCGAGTGACTCTCCTCAGCTGACAGACTTCTTCTTCATCATCCCCCTTCTCGGTGTTGCCTTCGTCGTCTTCCTGCTGGTCGGCAGAGGAGGGGAGCCTCGCGTGCAGGCAAAGATCCATGCCACGTCGTACTACAGCAACAGCCCTCACGTCTCCAGCAAGTCATACTGATGGTTTGTCAGCAAGGCCCTTGACACACCCATCATGTAGGATGACAGGAGCGCAGCCTTCTGTCTTGCAGTTTCTTACATACATGTAGTTTACACAGAGTACAGGGAAGTAATCTATTCTACACTTGTGTGATGAGGTGGACAGTGGAAGCTCATCGAAAGACCACGTGCCTCTCGTTGAGATTCTGGTAGCTGAAGAAAACGACATCACTCGGAAGCCCCTGCCCAGCAAGTGTCAAGTCGAAAGCACAATGGCCGGGATTCGGTGAGAATTGAGGGAGGGAAAGGGAGGGTGGGAGAGGGAGGGAGAGAGGGAGGGAGGGAGGGAGGGGGGATAGACAAGGCAGGGATAGAAGGAGGGAGAGGTGCGGAGGGAGGGTTAAAGGGGGCAGAGGATACAGCAAGAGAGGTGGAGGGAGGAGAGCACTGTTGAACAAGAGTCATACCTTCGAGCTCAGCATCTGCTCAAGCGCAACTTTGCAAGTGTCGGTACAGGAGTGGTTGCGACTCAGGTCGAGGACTTCGAGGGAAGGACTGGGATAACGGTCAGTAGAAACTCGGGAAGAGAAGACCAGATCGCTAACCAGTGGAACAACAACCTCTTGATCGAGCAAAGAATGCTTCGTCCTCGTCCTCCCTCCCCAACTCCTTGCTCCCGTATACCACCCGGCATGTCTGCTCGTCGCGTTGAGTGCAGCCCTTCATCTCAAAACCATTCTTGCCCGTAGCTTTCTTCTTGCACTTGAAGGCCTGGTTCTTGCTGAGGTCCAGGTGGAGCAGGGGAGGGCAGCTCTTGCAGAGGGCAGACACTATCGTCTCGATTCCCATCATCCCTAGATGATTCCCCGTGAGGAACAGATGCCTTAGGTGCCGAGCGGAGCTCAGGTAGTGCGCTGAGAGTGTCTCAGCCCCACTCCACCCGATCCTGTTGTTGGACATGTCCAGGCACGTCAAGCAGCGGTTGAGGTAAAGAATGTCGGACAGCCTTCTGCAGGAAGACTGTGACGACAGTCTGTTCTGGATCCTTAGTTCCGTTAAATTTGAAGTTGATATCCCCTCCAGCACCTTGGCGCATTCTTCCTGGTTCTGGCTCTGCCAGTCTTTTTCTAGTCTGCTTCCCAGCCGCAGGGTCGCCAAGTGCACGCAAGTCTGGAGGCCCCGGGCCATGGAGCCGGAGCCCTGGGCAAGGAGGTAGTTGCCGGAGAGGTCGAGGTAGGTGATGTTCTTGTTGGATCGCAGGACGTGCTCCAGGGCACCTCCGTTGGCGATGTGATTGCCTGCCAGAGTGAGCGACCGGAGCGAAGTTAGGAGGGACAGGTGCTCGCACAGGCGAGTGATGCCGCTGCCGTTCTCCTTCGCTATCCCTCCCTCGTCCAGCGGAAAGTCGTCGATGCCCAGCCGATGGTCGCCAAACTCGGAGAGTTCGAGGGAGGTGAGGGACGAGCATTTTCCTATGTACGGCGCTAGTGCGATAATAACGTGAGGGCCAGAGTCTGTCCAAGGCTTCGATAAGTTCAAGACTCTCAGATCCCTAGTCTGCTCAAGGAGGCGTGTCATCTGTGAGACGAACTGGTTCATCGATCCTGTGCCGATATTGTTGTCGCCCATCCACAGCTCTTGTATGTTGGCTCTGAGCGACAGCGACTTGCAGACTTCAGCTAGGCCTGTGCTGATGTCATGTTGGTTTGACATCTCGGGTTGCTGGGGACAGTTTCCTTCAAGGTTGAGGCTGATCAGTCCCTGTGCTGCATGCAGAAACCGGGCAACGAGGAAGAAATCCGAACAATTCAAGGTCGAGTAGCTTATGCTCAATCTCTCGAGGGACTTGCAGTGAGACAAGGCGACAAGAACTTTCTCAAGCACGTGCGACCGGATGATGTTGTGCTTGCAGCACGACCCGCCCATGTCCAAGGAAACAAGTTGGCGACAGCTCTTCAGACCTCTGGCAAGATTCAGAGCGCCTCTGTCGCACATGCAATTCCGTGAGATGTCAAGATGGAGGATCGAATGGCAAGAATCAAGGAGCTGAGCCACGAAGGAGAAGTCCTCTGCCGAAAGCGACATGTTCGACAAGGACAGCGATCGCAGGTGCTCCAAAGTCTGCCTGCACTCTACAGTCTTCCTGCACTCTAGAATCGATCTAAGACGGAGGCCTGAGTGCTTCAGGCAGTTGTTGGAGAGGACCAAGTCTGTCAGGCACGTGCTCCTTGCGATAAGGTCTGGCAGGGCCCTCACGTCAGACGCGAACATCGTGCTCGGCTGCCTGATGAAGTTGTTGCCAGACAGGTCCATGATCCTCAGTCTCGTCCACTTGGACTTGATCAGGGAGGTGAGGAACTTTGAATTTCTCACTGACTCCAGACCAGGCAAAACGAGGTCAACTTTCGCCATCTTGAACCGGAGGATTGCTTCGGACTGTACCAGCTCCTCCTTTCCATGCCTGATGTGGATGGTGATGTTCTCTGCAAGTAGCAGCTGCTCTCTGAAACGATGGCAGACAGTCATCCCATGAAAGATCCGTGAGGGGATGAAGGAGAAAATTCTCTGCAAGATGTGGTCAGGCACATCGATGAAGTAGGAGGTCTTCTGAGGTGATGGCATCCGACCAGTCATGGTGACAGTCGAACTCATTCAAGAGCCATGAGCTCGATGTCAACTACATCGCGACAAGACAGAGGATCTGACAAGCTTCATAGTCGCTGCTCCATGTCAATCTTCGACGACTTCGTAGGCTCGTACCATCGTCAGCCTCCTGCTCCGCCCACTCAGCTGCAAGAATGGAGGGAGAGAGACGGTCGCTGCGGCCTTGAGGATGGAGACGAGACAACACTCGCCGTCGGAGGAGGAGAGAGGAGGAGGGGGATGGAGTGAGGAAATGAACGTGGAGAGGAGAGGAGACAGAAAGGCTTGTCCTTGCAGTGGTATAAGCAAGTACCACCGGTACTCGCAGATTATTCAAGGGGTAGGGGTACTCACCATCATAGGACACAAGGTTTTGGTCCATAGGGAGGAGCATTGAGGGTGGTCGATGTTTTAAATATAGGGGGGTAGTCCAGGAGGTACCCCATTTTCTCCAGTAAACGAGGCCTTAAAATCGTATAAATGACGGGGTGAGGTTATTGTGGGGGGTAGGGTTAATGTGTCTCCAAGGGGTGGGGGTAGTAGTCATCGGGGGTCCAAGATGAGATGAGGCCGATGGAGTCTCGTCAGAAAATTTAAAAAGAAAGCGTAAAACAAAAAAGAAAACCCTTTTTTGTTTTGGATAGTGTAAAAGTCATAACGATCATGTAACGTTAAGTGATAGGCTGATGCTGTAGGACAACTGAGGGTTGAGAGGAGAGGAGAGGAGAGGAGAGGAGAGGAGAGGAGAGGAGAGGAGCGGAGCGGAGCGGACAGGACAGGACAGGACAGGACAGGACAGGACAGGACAGGACAGGACAGGACAGGACAGGATAGGAGATTGGAGTACAGGCTGGATCAACGCAGCATAATAGTTGAGACGAAGCAGGGGAGAAGCTGAAAGGGAAGGGGCGAGACAAGGGCACACGCGACGCGAGGGTATTGTGTGAGTGAGTTGAAGCAGCAGCGAGCAACTGAAGACAAGGTAGTCACCTTCATCGCGCGGCTCTGCACATTTGTTGAAGGAAGTGGTTGCGCATGAATTTGGATCTTCCTTTCGGACCCTCGTTTGGCTCAGCCAAGCGTCGCAGCCTTTTCCACTCATGGCACGTATTTCCACGTTTGCTGGATAGCGATGATACTGAGCGCTTGAATCTTGTTCTTGTTTGGCTGTACTAGAGGTGCGGTTCCTGGACAAGACCTCCAAGGTTTCAAACATGAAGACATTCCGCATGGAGCGGCTGGACAAGGAGGGAGGGACGAGAGAGAGGAGGGGGGGGAAGATGGACCTGGTAGAGTCCCTCCTCTCCGACCTAGGAGTTGCCGCTCCTCCCCTCGAGACGGGGCACTTGGCGACAGAGTCTCCCCCATCAGACAAAGCGGGAGCGGCAGTAGACACGTCGGACGATGAGATCGACGAGTGCATTGATGGTATACCGTCGCGGAGGTGGTTGGCTGCCAGGGGATCGAGGGCAGCGGCTAAGGGCAACAAGTGGCAGTTGAAGTCGACGCTTCGAGCAGCAAAGGACGCGATGAAGCGACTAAGGCCGATAGATTGGACCAAAATCCGCGAGAACACGCGGGTCATGCCAGGATGGGGCGGGGAGTGGGGCAGCATCGATGGGTCGAAGGAGCACGAGTCGCTAGACTTCGACCCTGTCAACAATGCCTACTGGATGGACTCATACAGGCACCTGCCCCGCACTCTCCGCGCGTTCAGTCAGGCGATCTTCTCCTCCAAGTTCATGTACCGATGGATCCTGACTGTTGTGATTGGAGTCTCGGTCGCTGCCTCTGCGCAGGTGGTTCAGAGCCTGATTTCCCTGCTCATCGGGTTTCGCAACCAAATGCTTCAAAGCCTCTTTGACCAGCGGAGGACCGAGGCCGATATTCTCATCTTCTTCACCATGTACAACGCTGGGCTCGTGCTCATCGCCGGTTTTCTCGTTGTCTTCCTGGAGCCGCGGGCGGCGGCCGATGGCATCTCAGAGATCAAGGCCTACCTCAACGGCAGCAACATCCCCAACTGCTTCTCCGTCCAGACCATCATCGTGAAGCTGCTCGGGTCGATCTTCGCCTCCTCGGCAGGGCTTGCTTGCGGTCCCGAGGGCCCTCTCATCCACATCGGAGCAGGCATCGCGCACGCGGTGACGGCAGTGGACAAGATCTACACCTTCCTGCCCTGGCTGCCCCACTCAGTCCTCGCTCAGTTCCACAACGACAGGGATCGCCGCGAATTCATCGCTGCTGGGGCTGGTGCAGGCATTGCGGCTGCGTTCGGGGCTCCCATAGGAGGCGTGCTGTTTGCGCTGGAAGAAGCTGCTTCCCACCTGTCGCCGCAGCTGATCTGGAGGATCCTGACGTCGGCGCTCGTTGCCACCTTCACCCTGGCGCTGATCAAGTCGAACGGTACAGGAGGAGACATCAGCCTTGCCGGCCTCCTCTCCTTCGGCACGGCCATCTCCATCGGAGACGCCAAGGAGCGGACGCTGAACTCGGATGGCACGGACAGCGTCAGTGCTCTGGACGCTCCCATCTACGTCTGGGAGCTCTTCCTCTTCATCATCCTCGGGGCCGTAGGAGGAGTTTTCGGTGGTTTCTTTGGCGCAGGTTTCGATTTCCTGACCCCTCGGCGCCCCCGATCGCGATTCCTCAAGATGGTGGAAGTCCTGCTCATCTCGCTCGCCACGAGCTACTCCGTCTTCTTCTTCGCCTCCAACTACCCGGTATGCAGGAACGACGGCTCATGGACGTGCAAGGAGGCAGACAACTGGGGCGGGTGGTGCGGGGGGGTTGTCGACAACACGACCTGCATCGGCGTGCGAGCGGAGTGCGTGAATGCTACAGGATGGGTGTGCATCGGAGGTGGGAACAATGGGCTGGCCTGCAGGGGGCGGGGGGACTGCGAGTGGAGGGGAGGGAAGTGTCATCCTCGCTATGCGACGAAGAAGTTTGGGGTGAGGCTTGGATGCCCTGAGGGGCAGTACGACGAGCTTGCGACGCTCTTCTTCGGTAGCAAGGAGCAGAGCATCGTGAGGATGGTAACCCAAGCCTGGCCGCACGAGCCCTTCAGCAACACCTCGCTCTTCATCACCTCCATCCTGAACCTCTTCCTCATGCTCATCACGTACGGCTCTCCCCTCCCCGCTGGTTACTTCATGCCCAGCTGGCTGGTTGGCGCCTCCATCGGCCGGCTCTTCGGGCAGCTCGTCAAGGCGTATGTGGGAAGCAGCGTCTACTCGGGGGCGTACGCACTGGCAGGGGCAGCGGCGATGCTGGGAGGAGTACAGAGAACTTCGATCTCGCTGGTTTTCATCATCGTGGAATGCACTTCCAACGTTCACTTCCTGCTGCCGATCGTGACGACGCTCATGGTGGCCAACTTCGTGGCGCAGAAGTTCACCAAGGAGGGCGTCTTCGACATCTCTCTGCGCCACCACTCTCTCCGCTTCCTCCCGCACCACCCCGACTGGCTGATGAGCCTCTGCACAGTCTCCGACGTCATGGCCAACCCCGTCAAGTGCCTCCACACCGTCGAGAAGGTTGGCAACATCATCGACCTGCTCCGCAACTGCCACCACAACGGATTCCCCGTCCTCTCCCTGGAAGGGAGCAGAGACGAGAACTGCATCCCCAGGGACCGCCTTGAAGGTCTCATCCTCCGTTCTCACCTCCGGCACATTCTGGGCACGAGGTTCATGCGCGACGGCAGCACGCGAGACAGCCTGTGGAGCCGAATCACCGCAGCCAGGATGTCAGAAGTCTCGCTGGACGGAGAGATCGAGCTGGTGAGGCGCAAGGGCGTTCTCCTCCCTCCTGCTGGTTGCTGACGTTGTCTTCAGTTCCAGCTCATCGAGTACAGGAGGAGGAAGGCGGAAGTCAGTGCGGTGAAGGTGCTGCTGAGTCCTTCCCGGTGGCCTCCGTCTCACGCCTTGCTGCAGGAATGGGAGTGGGGCATGTTCAGCACAGACGACCGGGAAAGATACGTCAACCTCGCCGCCTACATGAATGCTGCTTGTAAGGCTTCCTTTCTCCTCCTTCCTTTCCTGCCTCCCTTGCTCCTTTCTCCACCCTGTTCCTCCTCATCTCTCTCCTCCCTCCTCCTTACAGTGTCCTCGTTGCCATGTCCTTCTCTCTTCTCATCACATCCTCTTGTCATGTCTTCCTCCCTCCTCATGCTCCCTCAGGTTACAGCGTCTACTCTCAGTGCCCATTGTCAAGGGCCTACACCATCTTCCGCTCCCTGGGCCTCCGGCATCTCCCGGTGGTGAACCAGAGGTTCGAGGTGGTGGGCATGTTAACCAGAGCCAACTTCTCTGAGAGAGTTCTGTACGTCTCTCCCGCCTGCTGGGACTTGGCTGAGGTGGCTGCAGGCACCTTGCTATACACTCCTACTACACCGAGGAGGAGCTCGTCCTCGACGCCCACGACGCCCCCAGCTGGCCTCGACTGCACTCGCGAGAGGTGAGCGCTGTTCCCGTGCCTCGTCCTCTGACGGTCGTCCAGATCCTCGAGCGGCAGCGGACGCGAGAGCCTCTCAATGCCGGCAGCGAGCTCGTGCTCCTTGGCGGCCCCTCGGAGGGCTGGCAAAGTCGCCTGGTCAGTGCCCTTGAGCTGGGAGGGTATCGCAGGAAAAGGGAGAGTGACAGGAAAGAGCTTGTAGAGTATCTCAGCATATCTATTCTTTCACATGCCGTTAATGCTTCCCGCTCTTGTCTGCGTGCTCCTCTTTCGCCTGGACGGCTTGTTTGACATGCTCCTTGTGGTTTTGTGTTACCTGCTTCTTCGCATGCTGATGCGCTGCTGGGATCGACTTGTGGACCTGCAGAAGAGGATCATCGACGAGATCGAGAGGAGGAGGTTGACCTTGAGCAGCTCCTTCTTGCTGAGAACCTTGTGCATGCGACGCTGATACAGGGCTCGGCGAACAGCCTGAGCATGCTGGAGAGCGAGAGGTGAGAAAGTCATCATCTCGGATACTGAGAGTGGGAAGACGAGGGGGATGGTTGACGGGGGGGGAGGGGGAGGAAAATAGAGGAGGGGATGGTTGACGGGGGGGGCGGGGGGGGGAGGAAGATAGAGGAGGGGATGGTTGACGGGGAGGGGGGGGGGGGAGGAAGATAGAGGAAGGGATGGTTGAGGGGGGGAGGGGGGGGGAGGAAGATATTGTACCTCTTCCGGACGATGGGAAGATAAGGGGGGCAATGCTGAAAAAAATCCTGTTCGTCCTCGAGGCATCATCCCCCTCTCTCTTCCTCCCTCTTCTCCTCCTCTCCTCTCTCCCTCCCCCTATCTTTTGCTCCCTCCTCTCCTCCTCTCCTCCTCCTCCCCGCTCCCATCCCCAGCATCTTCCGCTCCAGATGACCGG
>NW_005434618.1:382154-410701 GCF_000315625.1 Guillardia theta CCMP2712
CCTATCAACAACAGCTGCTGGACAAGAGTACAAGCCATGGTAAATGCTTGATCAGGGAAGACTATGCCCTAGTGTGACCGAACTGTCCGTGCAGAGGAAAGGAGGGAGTTGGTAAACGTTGAGGCGAGGGATAAGCTGATGTAAACAGTTGACGAAAGATGCTCCGAGGGCGAAAGTACGTTAGTAACTAAAAACAGGTCAGGGGAGGAAGGGGGGAGGAAGATAGAGGAGGGGATTCAAAGAGCGCAGGGGAGGCAAGGACCCACCTGAACTTGCATGGCGGTGACATCCTTGAGAGGATGAGGGCTCTCATGTTTCTCTTGCGAGGAGGCCAGCAGAGGACCCTCGTGTTCTGGCCCAGCACGTCAGTAGCGCAAACAATGACACGGCGGACTCACTCAGCATCCAGCTGGTGGTTCCCTTGCCAGCACGAGCCCAGGAGGACCTGGGGGGATCCCTCGGGGACGGGCCATCAACGTCGAAGAGCTGCTGGGTAGAGGCCTTGCCGACAGACTTCATGTAGAAGGGCTTGAAGATCTTCTCGTCGGGGGGGTTGAACAGCTCGCCATCCATGTCATGCCCGGTGTACTCCGAGTTCGCTCCTGGTCCTGGCCTCCACCATTTCGGCTGCGGCACAAGTTCAGAGAGCCAGCCATGGCGATGCCGGAATGTGAACCTCCATGGCGTCGGCGGTGGCGCTGGTCCCGTCTCGAGGGTGATAGTCTTGGTTCGATCCCGTGTTGTCCCACTTGGCCGTGTGATAATTCTCACTGCGTTTCCACCACCATCAGCCACATCGCCGTTCCTCTCAGCTCCCCGCTGCAATACCTGCCGACTCCACCCCAATGCTCGTTGTGGTCATGGATGCCCCACTGGTTGTAGAGCATCTGCTGCATCTCCAACCTACGCTGCTGCTTGTGCAGCACATTCACACTGCCATGACAACAGTGATCAGATCATTCACAGCTCCCGCAAGAAAATCTCCGCACCTCACGCCAACAAACAGAACCAATGCAAGCAACCCAGCTACAACCTGCAAAGACGAGAGGAGAAATGTTAATCAACAGTCGCACGATCTTTCCAGAAGAGACTAGACCGACTGGGAGCATCTGACAAACAAACCCCTTCATTGCCTATCTCCTCACTCCTGCTATGACCGCCTTGACCCCAAATGCATCTCTCTCGTCTAGATTCTTGACCTTCACGACCGACTGAGTGACTAACTGAGTGACTGAGTGACTGAGTGACTGACTGATGAGTGACTGACTCGCTTCTTCTCATGATTCCTCACCATGCGCGGTCGTCCGCCTCGCATTCCGCCAAGAGCCACAACCGCAGCCATTGGCGGGGGCTGAGTGGGGATGAGGTATCGTCTCCTTTAGCCGGGCCGCCGGCCCGGCCGGGCACGCCCTTTGCCCGAGTACCGGTCCGTTGGCTCGGATAACGATCATGACCCGTGTAGTAGATATCGGCTATTTGAGGGGGTAGGGGTGTACAATTTTTAGGTGGCCTCAGATTTTCAAGGGATGAGCCTGGCGGTCAGGAGTACCGGTTACAAATCCCTTAAAACCACCGGTGATATAACAAACTAACACCCCCATTTTGTCCAGAAATTCCACCGGTGTAGTAAAAGTAAATGACTACCCTCGATTCCTCTGGGAGCAGCACCGGTGGGAGACGATACCCCCGACCGAAGTACACCCCCTCCGAGTTACCCCTCCTCACCTGCAGGAAGGGGTAGATACTTTGCTTGGATCAACTGAAAACAGGGGGTAGGTGGCATAAGAATGACTACAATCCAAGAAGGGGTAGGGGGGTACGCTGGAAGCCTTGGAGTTCCCCGGGGGAATGGGGGTGGCAGAGGACAGGCACAAGATAATGGGGTGGGTGTGTTTTGTATGAACGGAGGGGGTAGTGGGGGAAGGGGGTAAGCGATGCTTGGGGTAAGGAGTGGCCATATGTGAGGGGGTGCAACTGGAACTCCCCGGGGTAGGGTGTTGTTCGGGTTAGGGGGTACGGGTGGGGGGTCATTGCTGGGGTAAAACTTTGGTTATATCAAAAATACCTTACGACGCTACAAAGATACAAATGATCATTAAAAATAGTTTTAATGGTACTAATTTTTCTATCAAAACAACCAATCAGTAACAGCTTTACCTATAATCAAGTTCACTAAAATAATTTATCTTGCTGTGATTGGGGGCAGATACTTCTGTTGGTACAAGAATCAGATTAAATATGTTTTTTAAAAACTGTTTATAACTACCCTTTAAAAGTGCTACCAAACAGCGAAGAAAAGAGCCATGCTGAGTGGGTGGTAAGAAGACGGAAGTTTGGGTAGGGGTAGTGAAGAGTACGGGTGTATGCAGAATGATCTAGAATAACATCACATAAGGGGTGGGTAATTACAGAGAAAAAGATGGGTACTATAGAACAAATTCTTCCAACAACGGTAGGGTATGCAATGGAGCAGGGGTGAGGGGTAATTGTTGCAGGGTGGGTACCACAGGTTCAGCCAGAAGGAGAGCCAGGGAGCGAAAAGTAGTGGCGAGGACGAACGAGGAGTCTGAGCGAGAGGAGGAGGAGGAGGAGGGAGGCAAAATCATTGCTGAGAGCACAGAATCTTGAAGAAAGATCTGGCTCTGTCCTTGTTCCAGCATTGGTACACGTTTCTTGAGTAGTTGGAGAGTCCTGAGTGGTGAAAGCGCCATTGCGCCTGTTGGCGTGCGATTGTAGCTTGAGAAGCTTTTGTGGTAGATAGAAGAGGTATTGGTCTGTCTCATTCTAATCTTCACGGTCCAAGATGCAACCTGCTGATTTTCCTCACTCCTTGCTCCAAAATGTTGCTACCACAAACCTTGTCCCACATATGAATCTGTTTGCTGTGACCCTGGCTTGATGCAACAGTCGCAATACAGCCATGGCAAAACTGCCGTCTCTTGCATTGGATTCACGAAATTTCATTCTTGTTGCAAATAGAGTGCATGCGTTGAAGTCTGTGTTCTAACATGTCTGTTTTTGTTCAGTTTCAACCAGATACATTCTGCATCCAACAGTCCGCGTACAGAGATGAGTGAAAGCGTGAAGGAGCCGACGGTTGAGTCGCTGCTCAAGCAGGTATTGCATAGCATTTCCATCGTCCTTGTTCATTGCAGTATCCCAAATCTCTCGTCTCTGATTGTTGCTCTTCATCTAGCTGGAGGACGAGAAGCGTAAGAATGCTTCACTGGAAAGGTAATCTGGGATATTTGCACCTTGAGAAGTTAACAGTTGTACAGAAACAATGCCGATTTGAAGAGGAAGATGGGGATTCAACAATCCCAAATTGAAGCGGAAGCCGAGAGAATCACGAATAAGCTGATGTAGCATGAAAGCATTTGTAAGCCTTGCAAGCTGAATTATTCACAGGCTCCGAATCGAAGAAATCGAGAAGGAGAAAGCTACGATGCGTCTTCAGGTACGCATCTTCCTCATTGCACCTTCCCATCATCTGAAGATAACTACAGGTTGAAGCCGAAGAGCGAAGGCTTGAGCATGAGAAGAAAGAGCTGGAGACAAAATTACAACAGAGTGCTGCTCACCTTGCAAGGTAGTATCGTCAAGGGCAATAATCCCCTGAATCTTACTTTGCAATTATCAAGGCTCAAACACGAAAAAGAGGCTCTTGTGCGCCAGGTTAAGATTAAAAAGTGTCCAAATTGTGATATTGACATCGTCAAACTATAGGTAGAGCAGGAAGAAGAATTCCTCACCAACACTCTGCAGCACAAGCTCGCCAAGGTTCCACTCTCTTCTTTCTGTTTGCACAAGTCAAAATCTTAATGTATGCAATGCTAGGTTCTGGCAGAAAAAGTAGAGATAGAGAACGAGCTTGAGCAGGAGCAAGAATACATCTCCAACAGACTGCAGAAGCAAGTTGTTGACACGCTCAAAGAGAAGCAAGATATGGAACGCCGACTCGAAGAGGAGAAGGCCAAGGTAGTTGTTTGTGATTCATTTCATTAGAAGCTCACTCTTGTATTTGCAATGCAGGTCCTATCTATGGAAGAAGAAAAGAAGAAGTTAGCTCGACAGTTACAATCCCTGCAGTACGAAACCTACCTAAGCATTAAGTGCTGGTGGTTGATCAGTGTTGGTGGCAGGCTCAATATTGAGGTGGAAGAAGAGAGAATTTCAAACACCTTGGGCAAGACTGTGGACCAAATCAAGAGTGAGAAGGTATATGGACATTGCGAATGCCCTTGAAGAGTGCTGATGCTCGAAACAGGAAGCGCTGATTCAGAAGCTTGAAAAGGAGAAGGCCACAGCTTCAGCGCTCAGCAGGTACTGATGTAAAAAGCTTTTGTATGCTTTTTAAAGCGGTGATTTGCAAAGGGAGCACGAGCTGCAGCGTCTGGAGTTGAAAAAGCTTCAGGGTACAAACTACGTCATGCAACAAAGGATTGCCAAGGAGTCAAAACGGCTCACTGAGATGCAACGGGAGAAGTCTCTGATCGCACAGGTTGACTGCAATTCCCATCGCTTTGTCACGATACTTACAAGCTTGTCGATTTGCTTCCCTTTCAGAGACTCGAGGCTGAGTGGGAACGCCATTTCAACATGATGGTTCGCGAAAGATCCTGTTATCCTGCTTTCAATCGTGCCACCTCTCTGGAGAAGTGGAACCTTGCCGAGATGGAGGCTGTTGACCTCTGCGACAATAGCTGGAACAGTGTGGATCCGGACGGTGATGTGCTGGGAGAATTGAGTCTCACTCCGAGAATTTTCCGGGAGAAACGAAGTGAGTTGATGCTTAATCATAGTCCAACTTTGCAGTTGACCTTATTCTTTGCTCGAATCAACAGGAAGCGGCAAGTGGGAGTCCCAGAGTTTGCCCTCTTTCAGCCCGAGATTGAGTCCCTATCCTTCACCTCCGGCCACACCTTACAGCTCAAGGTCCAGATCTCCGGCCCTGAATCGATCCCGTGAGTATCAATGTGCCTTGTCTCGGAGCATTTACAAACAGATGCAGGTGATATAACTCCCACGGGCTCCCGTTCGCAATCGCCATCAGCACGATCATCTCACAGCAGGTTGAAAGTTTTGATCATCTACATCCCATCAGTCTTACTTGTATCTGCAGCATTGTGTCGGCAGCTGAAACTGCAGGACACATTTCCTTTCCGACAAAGATGGTTTGTTCTTGAGTTTCGTCTTCAAACTCGTCTAAAATTTCAATTTGCAGACTGGAAGTCTGCATAGGCTCACTACGAACCCGCTCGTTACAACCTTTCCGCAACATCCTTAACGGCTCGGTTGAAATCCATTCGTGTGACTCAGTTGGTCCCGTGTACTCTAGATGGCTGATAACGTTAGTGTAATGCCATAACGCTTGTAGACTTGTTGATTCACGTCTGCATCACTCAGCTTGTCCAACATCTGAGACCCTTCTCAGTCAGTCTGACCAGACGTCCGGTCGGAAGCTGAGAGACTGAGATCTGAGTGCTTTGCTGGGTCCACTGGGTCATGACAGGCTACACAGCAAGAGAAATCTCCTCAACAGTCCCAGATAAATCTTTCAGCAACCTCCAACACTTTATTCCCAACACCGCATTCAGTAAAAGTTACCACGCTGCTACTCTTGTGACTCTCCTCACCTCCTCTCCTTTCCAACTGCTCCCTACCCGCTATCCGTCCTTCCTGGAAGAGTACAAGTCTATTGAAACTGCTCCTCCTGGCCTGCCCTGTCAGATCAGGCCCCGGCTGAGCTGGAACGGGCCTCCTGAATCTCCCGGCGTGATTGCGGGACGGTACAGTTGCAGCCTGGCGGCATCCCGGCGCCGCTCCGAGGGCCGATGGTCACTCGCTGCCGTCCGATCTCGTTCAAGTTCTACCAGCGGCTCAGCTGGCAACTTAAGTTAGCACAGGCCTGAGTTAGCAGTCATACAATCAGCTCTGTACTCACAGTCACGGTCACGTGACTGAGTACAGGACTGAGCCTGGCAGACTCTGAGGACCGTACTGAGTACTGCAGCGGCACTGAGCCTCGGAGTCAGGACCGTACTGAGTCTGGCACTGATGAGTCGGTGACTGCCTGCGGATGAGTAGGGGCAGTAGGGTATGAGTGGGGATGAGGGTCCATTATCGGGCAAAGCGTTCCCATGCGGTGGTGGAGGCCGTAGGGAAGGGGAGAGGAGGGAGGACGAGGGAAGGGGAGAGGAGGGAGGACGAGGGAAGGGGAGAGGAGGGAGGACGAGGGAAGGGGAGAGGAGGGAGGACGAGGGAAGGGGAGAGGAGGGAGGACGAGGGAGGGTTGGGAAACGAGTAGGAAGGGGAGGATAAGGATGATGCTGATATTTAGCGATGTGCAGGCAGTGAGTTGACGGGCCCAGGTGCAGGGGGAGGAGATTGGCAGAAGTCGAATGGGGAGTTAGCGAGGATCTGTGTTCGCAAGACTGTTATGAAGTTCATTTTCATGAGCTCCCATCTCCTTCGATTCCTCCTGGCTCTCGCGCTGCTCCCTGGATCACAAGGCTGGAGGGGCATGGCATCGAGCAAGTCGTTGTCCTCCAGGCGCTCTGATGTGGTGTGCATGAGCGCTCGCAAGAGGAGAGAGGGCGAGAGCGAGGGCCTGCAAGTTGCGAAGCTTCCTAAGGGTTGCGCTCGTCCCAAGCTCGTAGTCTTCGACCTCGACAACACCCTGTGGACGCCCGAGCTGTACCAGCTGAAGAGGAGCCCCAAGGCAGACAAGGACGTGTGGCTGTTTGAGGGAGCCAAGGGCGCGCTGCACGAGCTTGCGACCGACGAGGCATGGAAGGGGACGAAAGTCGCCATCGCATCGAGGACGAACAAAGTAGAGTGGGCGAAACATCTGCTGGAGAAGTTCGAGGCTGCTCCCGGTGTTGCTGTAGCAGAGCTTGCCGAGTACAAGGAGATCTTTCCTGGGTCGAAGAGGAAACACTTCCAGAACCTCAAGAGAGCGAGCGGCGTTCCTTTCTCTGAGATGATGTAAGAGCTGCCAAAGGGGAAAGGGTTTTGAAAGGTGGAGGCGAGGGGAAGGGGAGCAAGGGTGAGGTAGAGTTCAGAGTGGTTAGGAAAGTGGAAAGGGGAGGAGGAGGAGGAGGAGGGAGGGAGGGAGGGAGGGAGGGAGGGAGGGAGGGAGGAGGGAGGGAGGAGGAGGTGGCGGCGGGAGGGCCAGTGACTGGGGTGGTCACAGCTTCTTCGACGATAGCACCATGAACACCAACGAGATCGAGACCATGGGCGTACTCTGCGTCTTCTGCCCGAGAGGGCTGACGGCTCAAATCTGGGAGGGAGGACTGATGGAGTATGCGAAGATGAAGGACAAGGGAACGGACTTCATGGGAGGGACGATTTCCTTCTCGAGCAAGCCCAAGGTCACGATGGTGACTCCTCTGCCTCCTTCCTCGCACTGCTCTGAGTCGATTCCAGGAGAAGCTTGAGAGCATGAGGATCAAAGTTCCCTCCTCGAAAATCGGGTCGACCTTCTCCTTTGCAACTCCTGGCTGCTGCTGCTGCTGCTGCTGCTGCTGCTGCTGCTGCTGCTGCTGCTGCTGCTGCTGCTGCTGCTGCTGCTGCTGCTGCTGCTGCTGCTGCTGCTGCTGCTGCTGCTGCTGCTGCTGCTGCTGCTGCTGCTGCTGCTGCTGCTGCTGCTGCTGCTGCTGCTGCTGCTGCTGCTGCTGCTGCTGCTGCTGCTGCTGCTGCTGCTGCTGCTCACCTCTGACAGAATGACCCACAGGCTCTTCATCGGGAAAGGTGGAAGGAACATAAAGAAACTAGAGGTGATGGTGGAGTCGAAAGGATAGCGCCATGACGTCTGAAGCGAACAGGAGGAGACAGGAGCGAGTATCCGTGTGCTCAAGACGGAATCGGACATTGAATTCGCAGAGGTCCCTCCTCCCCTCTCCTTCACCAAAGTTCTCCCTCAATCCTGTTCATCATCACCCTTCCCCCTCTCCTCTCCCACTTCCTACTCTCTCAACCTCTGCCCCCTTTCTCCCTTCTCCCTGCCCCTCCCCTTCTCCCTCCCACCTTCTCGTACTCCCTTCCCCTCCCTTCCCCTCTCCCCCCCAGCCCCTCCTTCTCTTTCCCTGCCTCTGGGACTGACCTTCCTTTCAGGTCGAGCTCAAGGGCAACGATGTAACCCTCAAGTCTGCTCGTTCAGCGATTCAGACTTTCATTATGAATGAATGACCGCCCCCCCTCCCCCCCCTCCTCCTCCTTCCTCCCTCCTCCTCAGTCCTCTTTCCATCTCCCTATCGACTGCTGAAGAAGAAGAAGGCGCAGCCATTCCTGGCCTCGTTGATCTTCGTGTTGAGATTCTTCTCGTCCTCCTCACTCCAGGGCATCCCTGCTGTCGTTCAAACTCTTGTCGCCCCCTCTCCCCCCTCGCCTCCTTCACCTGCGCTCTTCTGATTCGATTTTGTCCTCCTCCTCAATCGCAATTCCTCTATCTCCGTCAGGTCCTGTCGTCTCCGTCAGCGAGCCACAAGTTCTCGTGCTCCGACTTCCGTCCTCTAGCTTCTGCTCCTGCTCCCGCTCGTTCCATCTCCTCCCCCCTCCCCCTCTCTCTTAGACCTCTGAAGGGCCGATGATGATGACGCTTGTGCCAGGAGGAGCCTGGGAGCAAAGGCTGGAGATGGTCTTGTCGACGCCTGCACGCGGCAGATGACGGAGAGGAAGAGAGACACATGGCAAGACCGAGCAGACGAGCTTCCAGTTCCTCGGGAGGAGCTTCAGCCTTGTCGTCCGGCGCGTCGTTGGGAGGAGGAGAAGTAGCAGACTTGCGCCGAGAGGCTCGATCCTCTCGAGGAGGTCCGACGTCGAGCCAGGAGACCAGGAGGAAACTGTCGTGGCTATCGAAGATCTGACGAAACGAGCTCATCACGGCCGTGGATGAGGTTGGAGGCTCGTCACCTTTGCCGCTTCCTCTAGCATGTTCTTCTCGTTCTTGCAGCAGATCTGAGTTGCTGAGCTTCCCTTCGACATCAGTCCGATCTTGTTTTACCAGTCAGTAGGAATATCTCTCCTCCTCAATCTCCCTCCTCTGCTCCTCCACCTTTCCTCCCTTCCCACTTGCTCTTCCGCCCTCTCTCGTCCTCCCCTTCCCCGCTCCTGCTTTCCTTTCCTCCTCCTACCGTCCTGATGTCACCCAGCATGAACATCTGCAAGCTCCTTGTGCTCTTCCTCTCCAACCGATGAAACAAATTTTCTCCCTTCAGCCTGCAATCTCCTGATACACCGAAGAATGGACCTGCAAGAGCTTGTTGGATTTGACAAGTTCCAGGGAGAGGGAGCAGGGGAAGAGAGAGGCGAGGAGGGAAAAGGAATAAGTTGTGTTGAACGAGGAGGATAAGGACAGGAGCAAGGAGGAGAAGGACAGGAGCAAGGAGGAGAAGGAGGAGAAGGAGGAGAAGGAGGAGAAGGAGGAGAAGGAGGAGAAGGAGGAGAAGGAGGAGAAGGAGGAGAAGGAGAGGACGGGTCTAGGGCAAACCTTTCATAAGTTTGAGCTTGACAAGCTGCATGCAAGCAGCAGCGTCATCAACGCTGCAATGTCCATTCTTCCTATCCATCTCCCTCCTCAAGTATCTGCTGACAAGGTGGCGGAGAGCATGCTTGTACGCGTTTCCCCTGGTTGACACCGTCAAGACATCATAGAAAAGAAGAGCAGGGGAAGGTGAGGAAAGGAGCAAGCGAACAAGGGAGGTGGAGGTGGAGGTGGAGGGGGGTTGGGGGGGTGGCGAGCGAATGAGGGAGAGCATACTTCGGGTGGGGGAACAGGACTGCCGTATCGATGACGCGGCTGTGATAGATTCTGCACGCCCTCAGGTCATTTTCCAGCGAGTGCCCCACCAGGATGGTTTCGGCGGAGCAGAGCTCGAGAACTCTCTGCTGGATGTCGTAGATGTTCGTCTCCACGTCCTTGAGCATCTCCTGGGTGATCCCGCTGTACTTGGTGTTGTAGTCCACGATCTCGTTGAAGGGCTTCACGAAGCTGTCATACACAGTGTTGCCATCCTCGTCCACCAGGGAGATTCTGGTCAGCTCCAGCCCCTCCTTGGTAGTGCACATCTCACAGTCCATCGCAATCATCTTATCCCTCCTCCCTGACTTGGGTGACTTGGGTGACTTCTTCTCATCCCCACCCTCTGGCCTCGTCTCCACGTACCCGTTGGCGTGCTCATACTCCTCCCCTCCCTCCCAGTTGGGCGAGATGGGGTAATTGTTGTCGACAAGCTCTGCAAAGGAGAGCAGGCAATCGGAAGGTTTCAATGATAGCTCTGCTGCGCTCTTCTTGGCGGCTTCTTTAGCATTTTTAGCGTGTCCCTTGTCTTGGTCTGGGCACGTGAAAATGTCAGCAGTCGCCGGGAAAATCTCGATCGGAGTGCCAGGGGCGCGGAGGACAACAGAATCGTGACGGCGGGAGGAGAGGAAAGGAAGGGAGTCCTGATGCTTCAGGTAGGTAGAGTGTCCCAGTGAGTCCACGCACACGATCATCAGGTTGCGGACCGGGAGATTCCCTTCAAGGCTCGCCCACGAGGGGGAGGGCCCGCAACCCATACTGTGAAGAATGTAATCCCTGACGTCCTTCGGGTTCAACGGAGGCCTCGGCACTGGGAGGGACCATTGAAGTTTCAGCAAGGCCTTGTCTGGTGAAGCATGTTCTCCTTCCGGCTCCTCCTGGCTCCTCCTCCTCCTCTTTTTCTTCTTCTTCTTCTTCGCGCTCGAGGATTCGTCACGGGAGCTCTGGTCACGAGACTCTCTGTCCGAGTCTCTTGAGCTGTCAAGGTCTTTGTTCTTCTTCCTCTTCTTCTGCACACGTTCCTCCTCACCCGTCTCCTCCTCCTCCTCCTCCTCCTGCCTCCTTCTCTCCTCCTCCTCCTTCTCCTTCTCCTTCCTCTTGCTTTTCTTCTTCCCCATGGCCGCACGATCTTCCGTCCCCTCGTCGACCACCCCACTTCTCCTCCCGTCTACACCCCCACCCTCCTTCCTTCCTCTTAGGACCCCACCCTTCGAACGTTCCAAATTACCTACCACCCCCCCTCCCTCCTCTAAGAGTATCCTTAGCCTGTCTTGGTACCCATCAGCTGCCTTCCGCGCCGAGTTCGCTGCCAACACCGCCTGCATGCAACTGTGAGAAGAGAAGGAGGAGCACGACGACGACGAGGAGGAGCAGGAGGAGGAGCAGGAGGAGGAGCAGGTGGAGGAGCAGGTGGAGGAGCAGGTGAAGGAGCAGGTGAAGGAGAAATCGGTAGGAGGGAGGGCATACACGGGGTGGAGGATGCATAGGACACAAGGGGCGAGGCAGGCAACACAAGGGCAGGTGGGAAAATGGACGAGGCTGAAAACTCGTTGAAAGGGCTAGGAAGCTACAAGACATGAAGCGAGATCGAGGTCATCAGACCCAGGGAACAAGACAAACAACAACTGAGATGCATCTTTGACGGAGGAACTCCTTATATCAAGGAAGGGTTGCACCGGCAGACATGTAGAATTATCTCACCTCTTTCCACTTGGCTCTCGTGGACCCGCAAGGCAACCTGTAGAGAGGAAATCAGTCAACATAACAAACAGAGCAACCAAGTCCTTCGTCAACAAGGGGAACGGCATGAGATGTGATTCTTGAGGTTGTTGAAACAAGTAAAGGAGGGGCCGGAGCTCACCTCAGCTTCTCTCCCTTTGCCTTCTTCACTGCTGCTTCTGCCTCAACAACTTTTTGCTGCAGCCTGTAGGAATTGATTAGCTTTCGAAGACCCACATGCGAGCTGAAAGGCACATAATAATTTCCCGCTCAAACCCTCTGGCCGTGCCATCTCACCCCAGCTAACACCGGGTGTTGTATCCTCAATGCAGAGAATCAAAAATTCCTAACAGCTCTGACCTCACATGCCGCATCGCATGTTTGCTGATTTTTTCAATCCTCATCATCTTCATCGCTCACAATCTTTCAACCTCCCACCACCCAGGAACATCCAAGTTCAAGAGGACACGAGCAGGATGAACAAGGACGCAACATGCCATGGAGCAAAGTAGACTTCTCACCTTTCTAGCTCTTCTCTGCACTCAACGATCCGCTGCTGTACATTTCTTGTAGTGGGCTTGCTGTTCGCTTCAGATCCTGCTTCCTCCGCCTTCTCACCTGCGTTGGAGAGCATGTGTCTGATAGTGGTGCGAACGTCGTCGCTCACTGACATGAAGCTTTCAAGTCTCGAGGGGTTCCGCATCTTGGAAGACTGCTTCTTTCCTCCTCGAAGGACCATGACCAGGCCAAAAGCGCTTCCTTTAACGAGTTGGCTCTTTCCACAATCTATCCGATCCAGCATATTCGAGCAACTAGTATCGTGCATACATTGCGGCCAAGTATCCGAGCAAGAGAAGAAGCAGACGAAGAAGAACCCATGGAACACCCAGAAGATCGAGGGCCCTCTCTTCATCCCGATGCGCCTTGGCCTCTATTTCAATGGCAAAGATGTTCAGAAGGAGCTGGAACAGCTGCCGCAAGGTGAGACGGAGAAGGTCAAGAGGTACTGCAGGAAAGACCCTCACGCGCCATGTCGAGATCTCTTCGCAAGCTCATGGTATCGCGATGGGGCGCATCCGATCCCCCCTTCAACGAGCGCACCATGTGCGGAGATGCGGCGGAGAGGTCTCAGAAGAAGCAGAGCAGGAGCTTGATGTCTGAGGACGAGGAGATTCTCAGTCGCTCTCCTCTCCTCTCCCTCTCCCTCCCTCCCCTTCGCTCCTTGGAAGATGAAGGCCCTGCCCCGCCATCGTTGCCTACTAAAAGTCCCGCAGCTAGTCCCGTTAGAAAGGGGAAAAAAGTGGAAAAAAGATTGAAAAAAGAAGTTTTACAGGGGCCGGGTGGTCAGCTGCGGGTGCCAGTAAATTGGAATCGGGGATCATATTGATCAGATTCAACGAGCAAACAAGAAGAGCTAGACTGAGTGACTTGAACGTGTAAAGAATAAAGGTGAAGGTGTTACAGGCTAGACTGAGTGACTTGAACGTGTAAAGAATAAAGGTGAAGGTGTTACAGGCTAGACTGAGTGACTTCGACACGGCGTAAAGAAGAAGAGCGAGCTCGCATCGAGTCATGGGCTGGTGCTCATGAGCAGAGCAGCGGGGAGTTCTCTGATGATGGCCATCAGACCCTCAATGACCTTCAGCCACGTCACGCTGAGCGATCAGAGACTGAGAGATCAGTTACCTTGAGGAGGCGAGAAGACGGCGAGGAATCAAGCGTGATGGATTGGGCAATGTCGGTGAATCCCTTCTGCATAGAAATCATTTAAAGTAAGCAATGCTTCTGCTCCTCGTCACCCGCTGAGGAAACATGTGGAGGAAAAACGCGCAGAGCCAGAAAGACAGAAGTGAAGGATCCATGGGTAGTTGACCGACCTGACCACAACACGACAAGCTCAGTGTCGAGTGTTAGAGGTTTCTCTTTCAAGGCATCACCTGCTGCAAGAATCGTGACCAAACCTCCTGGGGGAGAAATTTCTGGAGAATCAAGCAGAAGGCCTGCAAGGTGAAGCTTGAAGGAGATTGTGAGGCTCTGCCCAGCATGGTCGAACAAGGCATACCGGAACAGCTCGTCCAGGCTCTTCTCGGTGAGCTTCTGCTGCTCCTCTTGCAGGGCGTTCAGCGAGACCCGCCGTCGGTCTCCACGCCTGAGCCATTCGTTCTCCTCCCTCTCCATCCACTCGCTGAACTGGTCAGGACGAGTGAAGGGGTTCAACAGCTCGTCCTTGTGGCCTGTTGCTTCCTCGTCTGCATCGTCTTCCAACCATCGCACCCTCGCTGTCAGGTACCCGTCACGGATCTCCTCCTCCTCCACTTGGAATCGCTTCGCCCCGTAGGCTGTCACCTCACACCTGCCGTCGTGGAGGTAATTGAAAGACTCGATTTGCAGCAAGCATCCGTAGCCCCCCAGCCTGTCCGAGGAGGACGGAGGGCAGAGGCCGAAGCAGCTGCCGGACTCGATGCACCTTCGGATCATGATCTTGTAGTGCGGCTCGAAGAACTGAAGATGATACTTCACCCCGGGGTATCCGAGGGCGCAGGAGAGGATCGGCACCCACGATGGTCCGACCGAAGGGGTAGGACTGATCGCCCCGCTGCTCGTGACCTTTTCCTGCATCTCGAGCTGTGAGCTCCGCTGCGCCATCAGGTCAGGGAACAACATGTTGAGGACGGAGTTCAAGCTGCGGGAGATGGGGCAGTAGCGCTGGTTGCTGACGAGATGCCCGTCCTTGCGATGTAGAGCAAGGTATCCGATGAGAGAAGAGCGGCAGAGGGGGCAAGTTGAGTTGTAGTCCAGGCTGCGTATAAGGCACACCCGACAGAACGTGTGGCCGCAAGGGGTTGTGGTCGGCTGACAGATGACATGGTAGCACAACTTGCACTCGAGATCGAAGTCGTCCGCTGCGAGGTTGACCAGATGACGTGTCATCTCGTTCTTGTCAGCATCACTGAGGGAAGGAATCCTCCAGCTCTCCTTGAGCTGGCCCTCGAATTGCTCGCCGAGCTCGCACTCGCTCGACAGCAAGCTGTGCAGGAGCTCAACAAGCTTGCCTCTTGCTGTCTTGACGTCCAGCTTTGTCGCCCGATGCCCCCCCGTCTCCCGCATGTTCTCACAAAGAACTGTGAGACTCAAGAGAAACGACCCAAAAGCTTCAGCATTCATGTCGAGACCGAGAAAGGCGAGAGCTCTGCAAGACAGTCAAAGGATTTCAATCCCATTCTTATCACAAAGTTTGAATGGACAAAGAACCATATCAATCATCGTAATTACACAACACACACATGGTCAAATTCACCATGTCATGTGTTCTCCTACCTGCGAAAGTGACCTTTCCCCCAGTCCGGCATGAGAGCGACGGACATGTCAGCACTGGCAAGAGCCTCTGAGAATCGATGAGCGGACAGAAGCGCCTGTGCCTTGTTGCCATGCAGCACGTGATCATACGGGGACAGGGCGATAGCCTTGTCGTAGAGATCGACAGCTGCCTCGATGTCTTGACTCGCGAGCTTCAGGTTAGCTTCCTTCCTCAGCTTCCTCGCCTCTCCTCCCTGCGGGAACGCGAACTCATCGACGATCATGCTGAGGGTGAGGTTTGGCTTTGACAGCATCTGCTTGGACGCTTGACATGCTCCTCCCTGCTCCTGCTGCCTATCTCGATGAAGCACAACGACTGTGGGCGCATCGCGACACGTCGGCCCGGGCAGGGGGCACTTGCCGATCTTGTTCCAACAGGCCTCGCACAAGGTGTGGCCGCAATGGAGGGCGTGAGGGTTCTCAAAGATGAGAAAACAGCAGTCGCATCGCAAGACCCGATTGATCGGCAGCTCCTGGCATGCTGCCTCCTCCTTGAGCACATGGCTGGCCAGCATCTTGCCGCGAGCAAGCACCCTAATGAATCCCTGCTCCTCGTCAGATCCAGGCATGTGCTCAGCTCCATAGAAGAGGCGCAGAGCTTCTCGCCACCCTTCTACTTCTTCCTGCTCTTGTTCAACCTTGTCAGCGATGTTGCGATGCAGGACTTGCTCGATCTCCTGCAACCGATGCAACCGATGCAGCCCGCAAGCTGTTTCTCGAAGCATCGGGCTTCTTCTCACACTGCGGACTAGATCAGTTGGCAGCAAAGTTTACACTCCATGATCTTGCCCGACGAGCTGTCTCTCCAGTTCACTTCTCCTCTCCCCCTTTACGCTTTCTTGTTGACGTGATGCAAGTCTAATTCCTCTGCCAATCCTCTCGCCCTCCTCTCGCCCCTTTTCCCTCCTTCCCACCTCTTGTCCCCCTCCCCTCCTCCTCTCCTCCTCTCCCATCATGTGCTGTTTCATCATATTCTTCTCTCCTCCTCCTCCTGCTCCCTTCCCTTCCTTGTATATCGATACAGTTTGTGAACTTTTCGGTCAAGTGGCTGTAGTTTTACTCAAATAGGAAATAAATTGGGACAGCAATAATTGAGCGAAATCCAAATAGGAAAGAAATCATGCTACATGTTCTATTTCGATGCTCATGGGAGGAGACAGGCTCTTGTGGAGATGGCGCGTGGTGGAAGAGGCAGAGAGACCAGGGGAGAGGAGGGAGAGAGGGAGAGAGGGAGAGGAGGGAAGGAGAGGGAGGGAGGGAGGAGGAGGGAGGGAGGAGGGAGGAGGAGGAGACGGAGGAGGGAGGAGGGAGGGAGGGAGGAGGGAGAGGGAGGAATGCATAACGGATGGACGGTAGATGGAGTTCCGTGGGTTGGTGGGTAACCAGAGATGGAGAGGGGAGGGGAACTTCCCTTCGGAAAACACATGGTGAGCACGTGGACATGCGAGACAGCAGTGCAAGACAACGAGAAGAAAAGAAGAAAATTGATAGGTGGCATGGGACTCCTTATTGACATTTCTTGTCACAGAATGGTGTTTGACCTGCTGCGGAGGACGATGCTAACATATGGAAGGTTCGACTCACTTCGCCTCCCCCTCCTCCTTGCCCTGCTCTTGCCATGCAACCCCACCCCCCTCGGCGGTCTTCCCTCGTGATTGACCTACCCTTCAGCGCGGAGGACGAGGTAGCAACGCTGGAGCCACATCAGATCAAGGACGAGACGGACAAGAACTTCTGCGACCTCTGCGTCAACCACATGGCCTTCGGAGTGGAGGGATGCCGGGCAGAGTTCTACACCAACGACAGGCTGAAGAAGTGCGGCATCACCGTTGGCGACGACAAGTCCAAGTGATGTGCCGGGTGACGAGATGCTTTCTGCTGTAGATGGCTAGTGTAACATACATTATCTCCTCCTTCATCCGTCTCCTTCTCCTGTTCCTCCTCGCTACTCAAAGCGTGTACGTCATGATGGGCTCACTGTCTGCCCTCCTCGCCAACAAGAGCGCCTCCTCCTGCGGTGACCTCATGAACAAGTCCGACTGCTGCAGGAGGTTCGGTACCGACTCGACCTTATGGACCCCCGACGACCCCTCTCCTCCCCCATCCATCGCCACCCTGTGCTCCTGTCCACCAAGGGGGAGGGCCCGGGCTGAGCTGCTGCTGGAAGCCTTGCTGGGATCGTGGGCTGGGGAGGGAGCATTGGCCGCCTCCTCCGTCACGATCCTCGACTGCCACTCCTCCCTGGAGAGGGAGAGCTGGAGGGTGCTGCGGTACGCCTCGAACGCCTCCCTGTAGTGGTTGGTGCGTAGGTATTGGTCGCCAGGGCTCAGCAGCGCCCGCTTGACAGAGCTCTTGACATCCCCTGCCTCCGCTGCCTCCAACCTCAACGAAATCTCCTCGCTGACGGATACGCCAGAAGAGCTGTCAGCGTCCTCCTGCTCGCTGGCCCCGTGCTGCTGCTGCTGCTGCTGCTGCTGCTGCTCCTCCTCCTCCTCCTCCTCCTCCTCCTCCTCCTTCTCTCTCGCTGTGTCCTCGTCGTCCTCTGAGGCTGGAGGCGTCCAGGTCGGCCGTTGAGCGACGCTGGGGAGAGTGACGGAGCTTCTTGTCTCGTCCTTCTTCATCGGTGACGTCACCCTGTCAGGGCCCTCGAGCACGCCTCGACGCTCGAGACGCTCGAGGGCAGCAAGAACTTTGTTGAAGCCCTCAGTGATGAGCGCACCGACGTCCTCCTGCGCTCTCCTCTCCTCTCCGACGTTGGGCCTCCTCTCCATATGTTCCCAGGCCCCAAAGTAGGGACTAGCCGGGGTGCCCTCCCGCTTGCCGATCGAGCGCTGGCCCTCCTCCTGTAGGGAATGCCTGGAGTCCTGGAGCATCTGACGAGAGGCGATCAGACGAAGAGCCGAGGGAGGGAGGAGGCGCATGAGAGGTGGGAGAAGATGACGGGAAGTACACCCGACGCGTGAGGAAAGAGACAGCGAGCGCGAAGGCAAGCTGAAAGAGGACGGGAGGACGGGAGGGCGGGAGGACGGGAGGAGGAAACAGGGGCAGGAGAGGATCATGGGTGGAAGGAGGAGTTGGGACCCACCAGGACTTTCATGGCAAAGAGGATGCTCGAATCGTCGGAGTGGTTCTTGACCGAGTGCTGCATGCGCTGAGCGAGGAGCTTCTGCGCGTAGAGCGAAAGCTGCCACCTCATGGCAGCCTCGAAGGCGGAGCGGGACATCTCCCCCTGGTCGTTGCAGAAGGACGAGTTGTGAGTGATGACGTCCCAGTCCTCGAGGCTGATCTGGATGACGGGCTGCAAGTTCAGCCCTGCCAGCCCGTCGCGGAGCTCCTCGAAGGTGAGGGTCCCGCTGCCGTCGATGTCGAGCTGGGAGAATACGAGCTCGATCTGGGAGGAGAGGTGGCTGGAGGAGGAAAAGTTGGCGAGGATGGCGAGTAGGGGGTCGAGCGGGCCTGCCACGCGGTAGTGCTCGATCGACTCCTCGCTGATGCGGTCCTGCTGCTCGAACCTGTCGATGGCGGAGAGGAACCCCTCGAGGATGACGGCGATGATGACGTTGAGGATGACGATGCCGATGAGGACGAGGAAGGAGACGAAGAAGATGGCCACCAGCGCGGAGTTGGCGCCCTGGTTCTGCAGAGGTCTGACCACGTCCGTCGACCAGCCGTCGAAGGTGGCGACCTGAAACATGGTGAAGGAAGCCTTGAGGAAGGTGCCGAACTGCGAGGGAGAGAGGTCGGCAAAGATGGAGGAACCGACAATGGCGTATATAGAGTTGACGACGAGGAAGAGGACGAGGGTGTTGAGGACGGAAACGAAGCTGATGGAGATTGCAAGAACGATCTTCTGTAGAGATCTCAGCCTGAGGTAGGTGAGAAAGTCAGACAAGTCAAGGGAGAATCGATCATCACTTGTTGAACACCCGAACAATCTTGAAGACACGGAGCAATCGCAGGACGCTGATGTTGAAGTTTGATTTCGTATCAAATCTCAACAAGACGGAAGTGGTGATCGAAGAGAGGATGACGATGAAGTCGAAGATGTTCCAACCTGTTGAGGGTTGAGAGAATGCGGAACCAAGAGAGACGATACCCGAGGAGAAGAAAGGATAGAACCAGTGGATGAACATGTTCACTATGAGCTCGCACGTGTAGATCATTGTGAAGCAGTCATCCACCCAGTCAAACATGGCCCGTTCAGTTGTCCCAGGAGGTGATCGCAATTCAGCATCGACAGCATTGAACAAGAAGTTGACCACGAGCATAGCCCCCAGCAGGCCCTGGCAAGCCTCCGACAAATAAATCCTGTTCAGGTCAAGTGCAGCCAAGCAGAAGGATGTCACATTCACTAAGAGAGAAGGAATGGGCGACCTGCTCAGCTTCTGCCTCAATCTCTCCACCCGCGTCAGATGTCGACTCCTCTCGAAGTCTTTCACCGCCTGCCCCTTCGCCTGCAAGATCTTATCTATCCATCGTTGACATTCCTCTTCGCTCGACGCCCTCAGACAGACGTTGCTGCCGCCTCGTCACCCGAGCGCTCATCGCGTGTCCCTGCTCCTCCCTCACCGGTTCGAAGAATGCTCCAAGATACGGAAGGCGTGATTCCATTCCAGCTGCGACACGTCTCGCTCGCTCGCCTCCATCGCCGTGAGACTGTTGGAACTGCCGGTGTGCCGTCGCAACAAGTTGCTGCCTCCGCCGAACATCACGGCCTCGTTGCTGGAGATGCGCGACACCTGATACAGCATGACACAGATCTGAGACAGGCGATGTGAACACCTCAAAGATGTCGAGCAGTCGAATTCGATCTCGAATGTGACTTGAGTCGTCAAGCGCTATCATCAGGTACTTGTCGGTGAGGTACACGTGCCTCGAAGACCAATAGATTCTCTTGGATACGATTCGCTTCTCCACCGCCCCATGCATGACGATCTACATCGCACGACGGTGTGAGGTGAAGGCACGTCCGGCATTCCCTCACCTCCTCCTCCCTCGGCTTGTCCCATATCACCATCCCACTGTCGTTCTGCATTTCGATGAACTCAGGCATCTTTTGCTGAGCCGGCGCTTGATGAGACCCGGGAGACCTGGGTCCGTGTTGATGAAGCAGGTTGTGAACTTTACCAGCTGCCGTGATCATCCCTGATGAAACAGGAGAGGTCATCCAGAGCGCCAGTCAAACTTCTACTTCTGGCTTTACTGCCATCCACTGCTCTAATAAGATATACCTGACCTGCCCTAATGCCACTACGGGTCTGGTTCCAAGTTCAGACTGGAGAGGTTGCTACTTCTCCTTGATTCCGCAACGCAGCTATGTTACATAACCTCGCCTGGCGTCAAATTTTGAAACCACCTCGCTTCCTCTCACTCCCCTCACTCTCAAGAAATCTATCAAGAGCCTGCTCTAACAGACTGGCTCTGACTGATGTTGTGATGCGAAGCCTCGTCCGTTCCGAGGTGGTACGCATACCCCTTATGTTCTCCAAGAGTTGTTAGAGCTGTGTGGGAGTACGGGGACCAAAACATGGAGGGCCGCCGGCTAACCTGGACCTTCATCCGGCAACACCCGCTCATGCAACATGGATGGCAGCTGAGGTTGTTCCGATCAGGGGAAGGAACCCCTCTCCTCTCTCTCTCTCTCCATGTCTATCTGTCTCTCTCCTCCCTTGCTCCCTGTTCTGGAAGGCGTTGTACGTTCTCGACATTAAAAAGCGCGTGTCAACATAGTGGATTCGGGTGGGGTGTCGGGTCATTGGCATGGGGTAGGAGGGTGGTGAATAGTACCACAGATATTTGAAATCAAGGGGTAGGGTGAACAAGGGGGTGGTTTAAGTTGCTTAGGAATGATGGGGGTCACGAATTTGATTTGTAAACATGGGGACAAATGAATCAGCGAAGACTCTTGAAGAGAAGAAGAGAAGAAGAGAAGAAGAGAAGGAGTGAAGAAGAGAAGAAGAGAAGGAGTCAAGAAGAGAAGAAGAGAAGAAGAGAAGAAGAGAAGAGGAGAAGAAGAGAAGAGGCAGGATGTATAGTCAATGCCCAGGCGAGTCCAGACAAGGCTCATCAAGGCAAGGGATGTAAAATAAGGAATGAGAGAAAGGATTGTGTTAAAGCATAGGTAAGAACTTGAAACAAGCATGCAACGCGAAGAATATTCGCATCTATTGAGGTACGACGAGGGGATATTGATCAGAGTATCGAGGCAGGGCCAGGCAGATGAATTCAAGCGTGAAGAGATCGAGAACATCTGACCAGAAAGTAAAAGTACGAGAAAAGGAAGTGAGAGACCGAGTCGTCGGACGCTAATGATGCTGTCTCAGTGGTATAAAGTGAGAGACCGTGTGGTCGGACGTTGATCATGCCGTCTTAGCGACATCACTGACATGTGCTCTCTACGTGCTCGCTCTACAAGCCTCCTTCTCGGATGTGATGTGGTGTGGTGTGATGTGATGAGATGAGAGAAAGAGACAGGAGGCGCGTTCTAGAACATCACTACGTCTCTACCCCACGTATCATGGCTGAGGATGCTCTCGCTCCCTGAAGTGTAGTTGGATCAGGTGACGAAGACCATCACATCTCAGAAGGATGGATCTCCCAGTGAACAGATCACTCTAAAACGAGCAAACAGACCCGAAGATCAACCTTATTTGCACAACGATCGATTAACATTGACACACATCCATATACACCAAAGCTGTGACATTCAATCTAGTACAACAAATTCAAGTGCAGCATCTACAATGCTAAATTAACGAATACACCATGTCTAGCGAGTCAACTTGTATCAAATCGTTATTGCAAAAGCCTACTTCAGGCAAGATTAATCAAGGATTCCACACAAAAATCGACAACAATCCAAGTTTCAAATTTATTAAGATTACATTTACTCGTAGAGAGACTTGGTGTAGGTGGCGGTGGCAGCTACGTAGGCATCACGGGCAGCCTTGTAGGGGCCAGTGGCGAGCTTGAGCTCGTTGGCGGCCTTGAGGTAGGCGTCGCGGGTGGCGCGGTAGGTGGTGGCGTAATCCTCGAGGTCGAAGAGAAGGGAGAACATCTCAGTGTGAGCTCTCCCTCCCGCTCCTCCTCCTTTATCCCCTCCCGCTCCCTCCTGCTCTATTTCCGGCCTTGCCTAGCGCCAAGACACCCTGTGCCACAAGATGCTTCTTATGAGCGAGGACGCCGAGGCGAACCTGCCAGACATGCCTCCGGCGTCTGACTGGGCCCTGCGGGTTTTCAGATCGAACACACCTCTAGTGGTGGGGCTCTGCTGGGCGTGGAGGTGACGATCTGACAGCTGAGGCAGGCGATCCCACCCGAAATAGATCTGGAAGACCACACGTACGGGTGGAGACCCTGCTAAAAGGAGGGGTGCATCGACTGTATAATGAAGCACGGGGAGGAAAAGCTGGAGCAGGAGGGGGTGGGGTGTGAGTATCACCCGGTGGTATACGAGGAGGAGCGGGGGAGTCTGCCGGGTGGGGGTAGGCAAGGCCGGAAATAGAGCAGGAGGGAGCGGGAGGGAATAAAGGAGGAGGAGCGGGAGGGAGAGCTCACACTGAGATGTTCTCCCTTCTCTTCGACCTCGAGGATTACGCCACCACCTACCGCGCCACCCGCGACGCCTACCTCAAGGCCGCCAACGAGCTCAAGCTCGCCACTGGCCCCTACAAGGCTGCCCGTGATGCCTACGTAGCTGCCACCGCCACCTACACCAAGTCTCTCTACGAGTAAATGTAATCTTAATAAACTATTCTTTCAAATTACTTGTTCTTGTGTTCAATTTTTCCTCTTCAACTGTACTTGGATGGATGAATGTTTGATGTGAAAGTGATGTCAAAGAAACGGTAAGACTCGTGTCTCGTGATATATCATTCTGTGATATCGTGTGTAGATCGTGCTGCAGTTGCTTGATGGTGTTTTCATTTTCGTATGGCAAGTTTTTGTGGTTGTTCATGTCTTTCTCTGCTTTTACTGGGGTTTGCATCACGAAACTCGATCTCATGGTGAGCTGGGAGCGGGACGTTGAAGCTTTTATATGCTTTCAGTTGATCAAGTTCAAGGGAAACAGTCCCGAAGAGGAAAATCTACAGCTTCAGACGGCTTTACGTCCCCTCCTTCTCTCGCTCCGTTCGATAATGCGGCGACCAACTGCTTCCATGGAGACTGATTGCCATCATGGTGTGAGCAACACGCTCGGCGAAAAGTATGATAAGGAGAAGCACTACATCATGGGAGTCGAAGGTCCTGAGAATCCACCTTGGGACACTCAACTGAGCTCAGAAACTTGTGACAGTCCGGGGACATCCCTCAACTTGAAGCCGCTGATGTTGATATGAGTTGGAAGCTCACCCGGGCCAGCTCGAGTCAAGGATCGGAGATTGGCGCAACGAGCACAGCATCGAGCGACTTGTTTGGTACTTGTGATCATGATAATTGAAGCCACATGGGATTCCGACGCTCGAGTAAATGTTCCAAACCGTTGCTTGAGAGCTACATGATTGCCCCCAGATACTCAGCAAGTCATCTGTCTCCTTCACCCACTGCAGGTTGACATTAGCTTCATACGATATCACTGTTCCGTTCCCAAGTTCTTGAAGTCGATAGCATTGCGTACTTGTTTGCTTGGCAAGCTCGTCGCTGAAAGCGGCTTGCAAACGTTGCTCGAAAGCTTGCCTCCTACGCGCTGACCCTGCTGCCTCTGGCCTCAAACAAGGCGGGAGTCGACCTTCGGGGACCAGTACCGGTGGTGGTAAAGCAGGGAAAACTAGGGGTGGGCATATAAAAAATGTTTGCAGACGGGATAGGATTTAGGGAGGAGCACCTTGCAGAGAGGGAGACAGCTTTGTGATGAAAGAGAAGGTCGGAGAGGCATCAGAAGGATAGTGAGATGATTGGCAGGCAACAAGAACGCTTTCTGATGCGAGGAGGGTGGTGAAGAGAGCATGAAACGATCGCTTGGTCGTTGGGAGCTCCTGGGATGGCTCAACGACTTTCTGAGTCTTGACTACTCAAAGGTGTGAGAGCGAATTCAAGCTTTGAGCGGCTGAATCCCATGCAGGTTGAAGATTGTGCAGACGGCATCGCCTACTGTCAGATATTCGACGCCATCTATCCTGGGAAAGTGCCGCTGCACAAGCTAAATTTTCAAGCCAAGACGCAGGATGAGAAGCTGAAAAATCTTCGTGTATGTTGTGTCACGTTTCGCAAACCTAGCTTGACACCCTCCCGGAAGATTCTCGAGAAAGCAACGAGAGAGTCTGGAGTGCTGAGGCCAGTCCAAGTCGAGAAGATTGCAAGCGGCTCCTTCCCTGAGAACCTTGCGTGCGAGAGAGATGCACAAACAAGAAGGTGCTCTAGTCACTAGTTGCGCAGGTTCTTGCAGTACTGTCATGGTCTCGTGCAAAAGAATTGTCCTGGCGCTCATCTGCAGTACAACGCGTATCGCCGTCGCATGGAAGCCCTAGAGAAAGGTGCTTCCCCTGCCTTGATGGTGTAGCCGAGACGAGTTGCTTCAGGTGGGCACAGGGCGGAGACGAGGGCTCATCCCATGTACAAGGAATACCGGGAGAAAGGATGGCGCGGGCTCGGTGGTGGCATCGATGCCTCGACCTCTGGCAGCACTGACGCCATGCCGGAGCGATTGTATTCCTCCTCACTTCAACATTCAACAAAACGCGATGACCTGGCGCCTCTGGATTTCATGCAGGAAGCTCAAAGATTCTCTCCTGGTCTGTTGTTTGGACGATCTCACGTCCGAAGAGAATGACTTGACTTCGTTTCAACAGATGGACAAGATCACAGGCCCATACGGCAGAGGCAGAAGACGTCGAGCAAATCTCGGTCGGTTGCGGGAGGTCTACAGGGCGAGGACTGGCTCTCCGGCAAAAATCTCGTGGCCAGCACACAACGAGGGCATGAAACCGGTGTCCGACATTCCAGTTTTCGTCCGCCGCCAGAAAAAGTGACAACAGTTGCATCTCTGATGGTACCGCTGACCTGCTCGCCCAACAGCACGCCAATGAGATCTTGTTCACGTCATCGGGGAGGTTACTCCGAGAGCTGCAACCGCAGAGATACTCCGGACTCGTGGAGAGCGAGAGTGACGAGGACTCTCAGGACAGACATGGAGAGATGGAGATCAAGGCTTCCTCCCCACTGATCTTTGATGACCCCGACATCGATGATCTTTTACAGCATCAAGTAGACCCGCGTACGTCAGAGAGCGCGCGAATGAAATCGCACCAGGATGTTTCACAGAGAGAGGACCATTTCATGCAGGAGAAGATCGAGAAGCTCCTATCAATGATGCAGCAGGATCTGACTTCGCGCTTGATGTCGCAGGCTGCAAAACGGGTAAGTGTTTCGGTCTCAATGTGCACGACAACATTCTACGTCATGAACTCCTTCCCGCTTTCCATTTCATCACATGCTTCTCTTTCTTTGACAGCGGGAAAATGCCCTTGACATTCGAGTGCAGGAGAAGATCAGGCAGCTGCAAGAAGAAAGAGACTTTTACTTGGACAAGCTAGAAAGGATTTCGCGGTTGTGCCAGCAGTTCCCGAGGTTCGCTTTGATGTGCTCTCCTTCTGAATCTCTTGTCTGATAGTAGCGGCTGACCAAGGATGTTCGCGCAGCTCGCTGACTTCAAGTCAGATCGATCGGGTTATCTCAGCTGACTTGTCATGTTTTCACAAAGTCTAATCCAGCGCCCGGGGCCTCCTGTCACGAGTTTTGATGGTCAAGTTGATAAACTAAATTTAACTTTGAGTAAACGGGTTCCGGGAACTTGAAGTTAGTTCACTGCCGGGCGGCTGGGCCGGGCGGCGGCGGGCGGTCCCACCGCCGTCTCCGCCCCGGCCCGGTCACGGTGGCCGGGCAGTGACGGGGTCGGACTCACTACTAGGCTAACGGGACGGTCACCGGGCGGCCCCACTCAGGCCACTGCGGCCGGGGGCCAGCGGCGGCTCAGTGTGGCCGGGCCCCTGACAGTGGCAACACGCCGGTGCGGTTCAGCCGAACTTCTGTGACGCCCGGCCGGTTTCCGACCGGGTTCAAGGCCGGGCCTTTTATTTTAGGCCTCTCACTTGAACTTGACCCGGCCCGAGTCCACTTCGCTGTTTTTTTTTTTCCCGCCTTGAATACCGGCCCGTGTAAAAGCTGGAAAAAAGACAAGAATGGGGGCCAATGGTGGAGTCGACTGAGGATGCGAGAGGTCGATGAGAGCGAGCGGGAGCAATCAGCAGAAGATGTGAAAGAACATCTGTCCGAGCCCTCATAGTCTCTGCTCCTATCATGCTCAAAGATCCTGCACAAAATGAGGCAGAGGCAGCTGAAGAATCCACTACGCATCTGCAGCGATGGGCCGCTCGCTTCGGTGGCGATCACATGGTTGCTAGCACACAAGTCAGCTTGAAGCCAGGCAAGGGTGAAGGGCCCTCTCCTCAACAAGAAGCAAAGAGTCTGCCAGAGAGGAAGCTAACTTTGAGGTCCTGCTTTAGGAGAGGAGGATTTCGACTCACGTTCGAGCAGGGAACTGAAACATCACCACAAGTTCTGTGATGACTTCATCCCGCAACTCATGACGAGGATCGGACAAGACGACCATGTCGAGACCCGAAGGCTGCTGGAGAGACTGAACCTTGTCAGTGAGTTCACCCACCATCGAGCCCTGCTCCATTGCGACTCAAGTTCCCTGGCGTTGCAGGCGGGGGGAATGCAGCGCGTGGAGGCGGTTGGATCGAGAGTGACGCGTACAAGCACGACGGAGCTCGAGTAGGTAGGAGCGTTCTAGTCCTTCTACCTGCACGTCCGTAACAGGCACCGCAGGGTATGTTTCGAGACGATTCAGGCATGCTGCCATGCTCTTCTTCGGCTGTTACGGGCTCCATGGTGAGGGATGAGACTTGTTGCGGCAGGCAGAGGAGTGCTCAGATCCCCATCGTGCTCTTGCATCCTTGCTGCCAGGAGCCTCTAGCGGTAGATCGTTTCCTCGTGCCGCGTTGGGAGGTGAAGAAAAGGGTACAGGGCTTGTGGAGAAAGGAGAGGTGCAACGTCGCAGCGATCGGAGGAGGCCCCGGCAGTGAAGTAGGAGGATGCAGGAGCGATGGTGTGACGCTGACGGGGAGAGCAGGCGATAGGGCTGTAAGTCACGACACAGGACCCGGGAAGAGGGGATGTACTGAGAGGATGAAAAACAGCTTCATCCTACGCGACTTCCTTGCCCAGACAACAGCCTTCAACTTCTTCATCGCTGACCTGGAGATCGGTTGGTCCAAGGTCAGAGCTTCTCTAGAGCAGCGTGTGCAGTGACCGGTTGCCAGGTGGCAAGCCACGTGCTCCCCGTCTACGAGGAGTGTAGGAGGTGACTGCTGTTGACTGAGAGCTGTAGCTACCAGAAACAGGGTGTCTGACATCGAGCGTCAGGCAGTCAGCGGGAGATTGCACCACGTTCACAAGGGCAAACATCCTGTTTGATCTCAGGTTTCTATCCTCTGAGGAGACAGACCTAGCCCATCATGACTCCCTCCTCTCTCCTCCCTCCTCCACCAATCTCCCTCCTCCACCATTGTCCTCCCTTCTCTCTCCTCTCCTCCCCCATCAGTCATCCGGAGAACTCCGAGCTCCACGCTGCCATCGTCGGCGATGGTCCCAATACTAGCCTGGACATGATCATCTTCTCCTACGTCGTTGCCGAGAATGCCGTCGAGCTGAAGGCGAGCCCTGCGGCTCTGAGACTCTCTGTTCATGTTCCGTCACCCAGGCAAACGACTTGGGGCTGGTGAAGGACCTCCTGGTCCGCGGCAAAGATGTCAACTGCAGCAATGTGCATGCTTGTATCGGCTGAACCACCCACAGAACGTTGCTGTGCTCTTCCTGGACAGCTCCTTCCGGATGTGGCCGACCATAGCTGAGGTGCCAAGACTGGCCTGTCGTCCGCCTCCTAACTTCCTACGAGCAGGTTGGAGCGGCGCATGGGTATCAAGCGTCGAACCCCAGGAACGGCACGCCTGTATTGTCTCCGTCACTCACTCCGCCCTCTCACAGGTGGGAGATAGATCTGCCGGACTGCAGCAAGAATGTGATGCTCCTCCACAAGACTCAGTCGCCCTCTGGTGTCACAGCTCGCAACTCCTTATGGTCGATGACGTGCTCTACAGGCAAACAAAGCATTCCAAACTGGACACGAAGACCGAAGAGGGCAATTCCGCGCTTACTCGCCAAGAAGTCTCAATCCTCCAGTCAACCATATAACCCTACAAGCACTCCAAACTGACAGGAGATGAAAATGAATAGAAGAACATGTTGAGGAACACGAAATTCAATCCACGCATCCATGAGACTTCGAATAGTTGTTTGGGACACGAATAATTTGAAAGAATAGTTTATTAAGATTACATTTACTCGTAGAGAGACTTGGTGTAGGTGGCGGTGGCAGCTACGTAGGCATCACGGGCAGCCTTGTAGGGGCCAGTGGCGAGCTTGAGCTCGTTGGCGGCCTTGAGGTAGGCGTCGCGGGTGGCGCGGTAGGTGGTGGCGTAATCCTCGAGGTCGAAGAGAAGGGAGAACATCTCAGTGTGAGCTCTCCCTCCCGCTCCTCCTCCTTTATCCCCTCCCGCTCCGCTCTATTTCCGGCCTTGCCTACCCCCACCCGGCAGACTCCACCCCT